>NC_048566.1:23645347-23805347 GCF_013265735.2 Oncorhynchus mykiss | reverse complement strand
TCTCAAGAAGGCGGCAGGAAAAACTCCCACTCACAGCCAGACAAAACGAATGTGACTGTTGGGCCATCTTCCAAAGTGGAGCCGACAGAAACTTAAATATTTGTTTAGTTACAAATAACTTTTTAGTGTCTAAACGGAGGGTGACAGAGTTTAATGGCTGACACGACGTAAATTCTAATGACTAATCATGGCTGGTTAGAACAAAGCACTGTGGCCTTACTCACCATTCATACCGTTACACACACAGTACACACAATCACACAATACAAAATCTAAAAGTACACCGAGTCACACACAGTCCCACACCGTTACCCAGATGGAAGGGGAAAGTGTTGAAAAGGCAATTCATGCCAGCTGGCTGAGACTGAGTGTTTAGAGAGGGACAGGGTTATTTTCTGCTGAGCACTGGGAAACACAGTTTACATCCACCCCTACCCCTGAGACAAGATATACATCGTCCTTTAACATCAGGGCAGTGTTTGTGCCACCTGTATGGAGTTGTGTCATCATGATAGTCCGTGTCGTTATTGCAGAAGATAGTGTTCCCGGTACCTGTAATTTTCCATTGACTACCTGTGGTTGAGGTAAACCTAAATGTTTGAGTAAACAACAGACAGCCTCAACAACAGAATATAGATGACTCTTTCACGCCATCTCACTTTCGCTTTTTCAAACTGGGAAGATTTTCATTTTTCACACATATCAATAGCAGAATATTAATGACCAGAATTTATAACTTCGTTTCTTCTCTTCTCTCCCCTCCAGCATTGGAAGATGTTGCGATTGCTGTTTCTGTGTTTGATTGTGACTCTGCAAGGAGTTGCTGGTACGTATCACATGTTCTCACCTTCCCACAATGCTCTGGCAGCAGACACTGAGACACCGACAAAGATCTAATCACACAGATCACCTTTTTATTGTTTTTATGCCTGTATGTGTTCCACACGAGAAATATACATCGTCTCTCTCTGAGTCCTATAGCTTCCAGGGATAGCAGAATATTAAGTGGAAAACTGCTTAGAAGAACCTAGGCTGATACTTATGATAGCCTGCAAAGTTCTGTCATACTTTCCAGGTCTATGCCCAAACAGTTCGAGCTTCTAATTTAAAAAATGAATTTCTCCAGAAATAAGTCGCTCACTGTTGTCGCCTGTTATAGACCCCTCTCAGCTCCCAGCTGTGCTCTGGACTCCATATGTGAATTGATTGCCCCCCATCTATCTTCAGAGTTCATTCTGTTAGGTGACGGAAACTGGGATATGCTTAACAACCCGGCAGTCCTACAATCTTAACTAGATGCCCTCGATCTCACACAAATTATCAAGGAACCCACCAGGTACAACCCTAAATCTGTAAACATGGGCACACTCATAGATATTATCCTCACCAACTTGCCCTCCAAATACACCTCTGCTGTTTTCAATCAGGATCTCAGTGATCACTGCCTCATTGCCTGCATCCGCCATGGGTCCGTGGTCAAACGACCACCCCTACTGTCAAACGCTCCCTAAAAAAACCTCTGTGAGCAGGCCTTTCTAATCGACCTGGCCTGGGTATACTGGAAAGGTATTGACCTCATCCCGTCAGTCGTTCTTTAAAAGTAATTTCCTCACCATCCTAAATAAGCATGCCCCTTTCAAAAAATGTAGAACTAAGAACAGATAAAGCCCTTGGTTCACTCCAGACCTGACTGCCCTCGACCAGCACAAAAACATCCTGTGGCGGACTGCACTAGCATCGAATAGTCACCGCGATATGCAACTTTTCAGGGAAGTCAGGAATCAAAACACGCACTCAGGCCGGCAAGCGAAGGCTAGCTTATTCAAACATAAATTTGCATCCTGTAGCTCTAACTCCAAAAAGTTTTGGGACACTGTAAAGTCCATAGAGAACAAGAGCACCTCCTCCCAGCTGCCCACTGCACTGAGTCTAGGTAGTACTGTCACCACCAATAAATCCCTGATAATCGAGAATTTAAATAAGCATTTCTCTACGGCTGGCCATGCTTTCCTCCTGGCTACCCCTACCCCGGCCAACAGCTCCACACCCCCCGCAGCTACTTTCCCAAGCCTCCCCAGCTTCTCCTTCACCCAAATCCAGATAGCAGATGTTCTGAAAGAGCTGCAAAACCTGGACCCCTACAAATCACCTTCTTCAAAGGGGGTGACAATCTAGACCCAAACTGTTATAGACCTATATCCATCCTGCCCTGCCATTCTAAAGTCTTCGAAAGCCAAGTTAATAAACAGATCATTGACCCTTTCGAATCCCACTGTACCTTCTCTGCTGTGCAATCCAGTTTCTGAGCTAGTTACGGGTACACCTCAACAATGCTCAAGGTACTAAACTATATGATAACCGCTATCGATAAAAGACAGTACTGTAGAGCCGTCTTCATTGACCTGGCCAAGGCTTTCGACTCTGTCAATCACCACATTCTTATTCTTATCGGCAGACTCAACAGCCTTGGTTTCTCAAATGAGTGCCTCGCCTGGTTCACCAACTACTTCTCAGACAGAGTTCAGTGTGTCAAATCGGAGGGCCTGTTGTCCGGACCTCTGGCATTCTCTATGGGGGTACGACAGGATTCAATTCTCGGGCCGACTCTTTTCTCTGTATATATCAATGATGTCGCTCTTGCTGCGGGTGATTCCCTGATCCACCTCTACGCAGACTACACCATTTTGTATACATCTGGCCCTTCTTTGGGCACTGTGTTAACTCACCTCCAAGCGAGCTTCAATGCCATACAACACTCCTTCCGTGGCCTGCAACTGCTCTTAAACGTTAGTAAAATTAAATACATGCTTTTCAAACGTTCGCTGCCCGCACCTGCCCACCATCACTACTCTGGGCGGTTCTGACAAATACCTAGGTGTCTGGCTAGACTGCAAACTCCCCTTCCAGACTCATATTAAACTCTTTTTTAACATACTAAAATCTAGAATCGGCTTCCTTTTTCGCAACAAAACCTACTTTACTCACGCCGCCAAACATACCCTCGTAAAACGGACTATCCTACAGATCCTCGACTTCGGCGATGCCATTTACAAAATAGCCTCCAACACTATACTCAGCAAACTGGATGTGGTCTATCACAGTGCCATCCGTTTTGTCACCAAAGCCCCTTATACCACCCACCACTGCGACTTGTACGCTCTAGTCGGCTGGCCCTCGCTACATATTCGTCGCCAGACCCACTGGCTCCAGGTCATCTATAAGTCTATGCTAGGTAAATCTCCGCCTTATCTCAGCTCACTGGTCACGATAACAACACCCACCGGTAGCATGCGCTCCAGCAGGTATATCTCACCGGTCATCCCCAAAGCCAACACCTCTTTGGCTGCCTTTCCTTCCAGTTCTCTGCTGCCAATGACTGGAACGAATTGCAAAAATCACTAAAGCTGGAGACTTATATTTCCCTCACTAACTTTAAACATCAGCTATCTGAGCAGCTAACAGATCGCTGCAGCTGTACATAACCCATCTGGAAATAGCCCGCCCAATCTACCTACCTCATCCCCAATTTGTTTTTATTTACTTTTCTGCTCTTTTTCACACCAGTATTTCTATTTACACATCATCATCTACACATCTATCACTCCAGTGTTAATTTGCTAAATTGTAATTACTTCACTACTATGGCCTATTTATTGCCTTACCTCTTCACGCCATTTGCACACACTGAATATAGACTTTCTTTTTTTCTATTGTGTTATTGACTGTACACTTGTTTATTCCATGTGTAACTCTGCGTTGTTGTTTTAGTCGCACTGCTTTGCTTTATCTTGGCCAGGTCACAGTTGTAAATGAAAACTTGTTCTCAACCAGCCTACCTGGTTAAATAAAGATGAAATATAAAAATGAAAGTATATGTTGAGGAAAGAATACATACACATTATATAAACCACAGTTCAACATAAAGAAGATATGAACCTGTGTATGCTTCAGTAGTGTTTTACTATCTATCTAAAGGTATAGTTAGTTATTTCCACAAAACTCTGAAACTGGTAATATTAAGATGGCTACCTTTACCATGAGCTAAATGCCCTAGCCACAGAAGTATGGAGTTCATGAGTGAGTATATCATTGAATGGATGGCAGCTCAATCATTCTGTATATCCCACAGTAGTAGTTCATAGGAGAGTAGCTCTGCTCCAGTATAGTGCAGAGATGTAACGAATAACCTTAGTGATGTACAGTAAGAAGCTGCTGTGAGTTAATCTGGTCCCATCCTCCTGTCACAGTAGTTAAAAGAAGAGGTTCTCAATCAGAGACAACGACAGACAGCTGTCCCTGATTGAGAACCCTACCCGGCCAAAACATAGAAATACAAATAATAGAACATAGAATACCCACCCCAAATCACACCCTGGGCGTGACACCTCCCCATCTCTATTCCCATACAGCTTCCTCAGAGGAGAGTGAAGGATCAGCAGACGTAGCAGGTATGGAATACATCTTCATCTGGAAACCAAAGGGGACAAAATCTCAAGTAGCATGAAATTTTCATAAATTCAGAAACATTTTCATAAATTTGACAAAAGTGATGATTATGTTTAGGAGTACCGTGATGATCCGATAATGTTCCATGAGTGAACCCTCAAATGAAGCACAGCAACATAACTACTGCTAATCTTTAAATGTAATACAAGCCACTTTATATTGATGCTGACTGGGCTTTTCCCTCTTCCTCTATTCAGAATATCCCACAGATGGAGACGATGAAGATCTATTCAAGCAAAACGGTGAGTTTAACCCTTTAACTCGCTCCCTGTTAGAAATGTGATGGGCAAGCATCCCAGTCAGCAGAGTAAGAGAGATCACACCTCTGTTACACAACCGTTCCCCTCATCATTACCCCCAGAATGGAATCAATTATCTGTGGGGAGAACCCCCCCTGTGTATCCATCAAGCAGAAGTTAGACTAGATAGACACGTAGCGACCCCCCCCCCCCCCCCCACCCCCCACCCTGTCAGGGCACTAATCCACATTGGCATTCTCATTTCCTCTCGGCATCGCTAGCTGTCACTCTTCATCTTCCCCATGATGTTGCTTTGATATAATTACAGAGCTATTTAGTACAGGGAGGGCTGCCCCACAGGCCACATCTTCTGGAGAAGCACCTTCTCTCAGCCAGGCCAGGAGAGGAGCCGCACTGCCGAAGCCCTTCTTCCTCCCCCTCATCAGAATCCAGGAGTGAATGTTGAATGCTTAATGATTGGCTGGGAGTGAAATCGATCCAATCAGAATGATGATCTGTTAAATCTGCCAGTTCTGTTCCTCCTCTGCCACATTGATCAGACAGTGATAGAATTAGTCAGTGAGCAGATGAATGAATGTTTATTTATATGTGTCTGTACTGGTGATATCCTTCTGAATGGAAATGGAGGTCGGAGAATAATTAGGTGTGTTCTTGCCTGTTTCAGTGATCCCAAATCTCAGGAATAATTACGTGGTTATCGAACCTGAAACTAATGATATTGTGGACACAAACAAGGCAACAGGAGAAAAAGTAGGGGAAGGTAGGAAAAACTTTGTTTACAACTTGTTCTACTTTTACAGTATGTAGAATTTAAGTAACCTTATTTCTGCATGTCAGTAGGCCCATACCTTCTTACTTGATGAACTGTAATTTCAATGTGCAATAAACCCATTTAAAAGTACATATTTTAGCAAATTCATACTTCTTGGTTTGTATGAACATTAGCCATGTCATGCTAAAATAATTGTGTAAATTAAGTTTGTATGTTCATTTCGTCCCAGTGTGTTGCAACCATCAACTCCTTTTATCGTGTGTTATCTGCTCTCAGATGGATTTACTACCATTGTCATCATCGTAGCCGTGAGTGTGGTGGCACTGTCAATCGCAGTGATAGTAGGTAAGGATTAAAGGTCAAGATAAGACTGAGATAATATCAGACCAGATATACACGCTACCTGACTGGCAGACCTCTTTTCACACCTCACAACACATTACAGGGCGTGTATCTGGCACATTATTACTGATGGTTTGATCAGGGACCAGATGTAGCAACCTTTAGAAAAGTGGTTTGTTGAAGTCAGTGAGTTCGCAGGCTGTTAGGCCCCTGAGTCATGCACTTGACCTGATTTACTCCACTTCCAGGGTGTCATGTAAGTTCTAATACTTAAGCAAATGTGAACTATTCTCCAGCGGCAAGGAGGAAATGGTGACCTTTTCCCTTTTGTGTTTGGTTTCAGCCATAGTGTTGGTCCGGCGTCGCATGCACAACCGACCACAAGGGTAAGGCCACACTTCTCCATTCACTCTGTTTGACTGAAAGTCTTACAATAAGTTGTGCATATTAGATCTCAGTGTAACCTCGCACCCTCAATTCCTCCACTGACACCATCTTCCTGATAAAACCATCAGGGCTGCAATTTTTGTCCATGGGGGATTCCTCTGAGCAGTTATGGAAATTGAGTTAAATTTGAGTTTTTAAAGCACGTTGAACTGTAAGTCACTCTGCCATGTTATTCCCCTCGCAGTGTTTACTTGCCCTAAGAGGAACAGGCCTTTTAGATAATAGACATAATAGAAATCAGTGTCTCTCAGAGATGTTCCACTTAGTCCCCCGCCTGCCCGGCTGGAAGGAAGCGACAGAACCAGTCAAGTGAGTAACAGTCAGTCCATCCACCACACCGCTGGCTTGGCAGCATGCTCCACTACGGCATCATGCCAGCGTCATGTAAAACCAGACAAACTCTTGCTGAGGTTGCGAAACTCAATCAGGAGGAGCAGATCCACCCAGCCGCTGAGCCGTCGAGCCCGTCTGGACTTGTGCTGCAATTACCTGCACAGCCTGAAGCCATCCAGCCCACTCCACTGCTCTACCTCGCCCCACCCTGTCAACTGTTAACAATAACCCAGAGAGAACGGTCTGCCCTTCATGACCCCTACAGGGCAAGACCCAGCCTGCTCCCAGAGCCCAGAGCAGGAATAACACATCTATAGAAATCTGGTGTATGAAGCACATTGCACAGTGAGCAGTAAATCCCAGCTCTGTCTCTATGGTATGATGACATTATCTGACAACAACAATCAGAGCACAGAGAACAGCCTGAACCAGTTGAACAGACAGTGAGATATAGTCAGTTAGTCATTCTCCTGGGGCCTCTGAGGGAGGAAGGGGGGGAGGGGGGTAACTGAGAGCTCTACCTGTCTCTTTCTTTCTTTCTCTTTTTCTTTCTTTCTCTGGGTCTGTCTTTGGGGTTGTGTAACTGTGCTGAGTGCTGGGCGCTGGCGTTCTGCAGAGTAATCAGTTTCCTTTGTCCCATGCTAGATGCTACGTGACCTAGCCAACGATAGAGGTTAGAGAATTTACCTAGCACGTAGCCACCTCGGCGCTATAGATCTGATGATGCAGGCTTAGAAAGAGAAAGGGGTTCAAATCCTCTGCAGGATTAACGCTTGGCTCCTAGGGCTGCAGTTAGCTCTGGCTGTGTTGTGTGTTGAGTGATAGGTGTGCTGAAAAGAGGCTTATTCACACAGCAACCCTCGGCTTGTTGGATCAACAGGGAGACTTGCCAAGGCCATAAGTCCCACCTGGGGAGGGGATGTGTGGAGGTAATGCAGTCGCCATGTAGCACGCCAAACCCCTGCAGCGCGCTATAAACCGACATGCATTTCCTGGATTCCCACAAACAAGGATTGTAGCTACCTGCTTTCCATGTGCGAACGTGAACAGGCTGTCTTATGGGAAGGATCTCAAAAATTGTAATCCCCAATTCTCCAAAACATGTAATGTTTATATGCTGTAGTCTGTACATTTCCCAAGGACATCCAATGTTTCTAAATTGATATATCCCCCATGAACTCTTAACAAGGAATTAAATATCAGTCGTATGTTTTTAATATTTTATAGTAGTGAATTAATAATATTTCAGATGTGTAAAGTCCTACCAGTTTTTTGGATTGGTATAGTACATTTTCCTCTCTCACTCTTCTCTTCTCTCCTTTCTTTAGGATCTACTCAGTGCCTGCAGAACAGGGAATGAAAGGAACGGTCTAACCACAAGATGAGCTCCAGTCCCATTGGACACCTGCAGGGGAGGAGCTCTACAACACACTGACCTTTGACTCAGGAAGGGAACACTTTCCACCCCAGCCTGCTCTTACTGAACCACTCCCTACTGCTCTCCTCTCTGGGACCATATGTTACTGTGTCATGGGTCCCCTCCAAAGCCAGTGTAACTTAGTTTCCTATATTTGGTCTGTTGTTCATTTTTGTGCCACATATCCCAAAGTATCTGTGTATATTTAAAAGGGCATTCTGCAGTTGCTAAATCTATTTCTGGATGTACTAATTGATTCTTGAATAATATATATGCCTAGTTCAGCTTAGTTCAACTGTCGTGCCCCATCAGAATCCAAAACATAAGCTTGTTTTATGCCAATGTTAGCAAACAAAGTATGTTTAAACAAATGCTATATAGCCTCAAAACATGGTTAAAACTATGATTTTGATATCACGGATAGTCAGTCCTTGCATCCATAGCTCATAGCCTATGAATTTGAGAATGGTTATATTTCTCAGGCCCCATCCCTCAGTTTTTTACCAAAATAGGGAGAGAACGCTTTATTGTTTCAACTACGGATTATCCCTTTATGCTTGGGACACATAGCAACATTTGGAACCGAAGTTTTGTCATTGGATTCTATTGAAAAACCCTGAAGCCAATGAATGTGACCAAATGTGACGAACTCCTTTTGTCCAATGGCATATTTTTCAAGAAAAAGTGTTGCTAAAAGTCATTTGCAATTGTTCCGACAGGTTTCTCCGCTCCGACGCTAAACTAAACTGTATTCAGAGTTGATTTGGTGCATTCAGAACAGGCTTTTTTTTTTGCATGAGAAAAACAAGTTTAATCCACCCTAAACCAACCCAGTCCTCTCTAAATTTCCCCATTCAACTCTGTGACATATCCTGTCCTTGGCCTCTTAGTGACAACAGAAAATACAGTTGAAAGATAAAGCTCTCCCATCTTCTCAACCTCTGAAGGGGAAAAAAGGAAAAGAAATGGGTGGGAAAAGCCAGTCAGGTCTGTTTGAACATTCACTTGAGGTGGAGAATGAATCAACTTTAGTGAATTTTCTTTTCAACCCCCCCCATTCTCTTTTTCTTTTTGAAATGCTTTTGTTCAAAACGTCAACCACATCACCGATTGTAAATTGCTCTCGGATGGCTGAGGAAAGTCTGATTTGAATGGTTTATAGTGCTGGAACTGGGACGGGGATGGGGTACGGGGACCAGGGGATAGAGAGGATAAAATAAAGTGTGGGGGTAGGTAGGGTGGGATGTGAGTAGGGAAATACCCACCATGCCCATGTTTCATTCATACTGAGTACAGGGCCGCTCCACCATCGCTCCCTGGCTCTACTTTCATTTAAATGGAAATCAATCGTGCCCCGTGAACAAAAGCTTTAGGGCCGAGGTGCTGGCTGGCTTATTTCTTACTCTGCATTACAGAGAAAGGCAGGGGTCAGAGGAGAGGGGGAGGTGGACATTATGTGCTTCGGCATGACAGGGCTATTCATTTGTTGCGTTATCATGAGGGAACAAGGGTTGTTGTGAGTGTGTGTGAATTACACCCACGATCAAGTAGTGTTGAAATAACTGGATCTGTCTAAACAGCATGCGCACTGTCTTTCTCCACTCAACCTTACCGCTGTGACGTCATCAGCTGGGGATGGGCTTGGCTCCAGGCTGTACAGAAACACCTGTGTAATTAGCGCCTCCATCTCATTTTGTGTTATCTGGTTCACTCAATCAGAATTGTCCCAATCTGTTTAAGTTGATGAAATTCAATTAGTAGCTGGTGCTGCTAATAGTGAGAAACAGATTCTAAATGCACACAGTGTGGTATGTGTGTGTCTGCACTCTGCAGGTGTTTGTGGGGTTTGATTGAAGCATCACAACTAGCCCAGTAAGCCTTTCTTAGATGTAGTCTAGCTCTGACAGCATTTCGAAAGGAGAATAATTTGACATACATTTAAAAGAACAAAACAACTTTCACTTACCCTTTGTTTACTGACCACAGTCACATTCAAGAAAGCCTTTTTCCCTACTCAGAAATAGCATGAGAAATACCCTTCACCTGCAAAGCAGATGTTGTGGTTACGAGTCTGCGACTAGTCTCACTATAAGATGAGGTTTGCATAGAACAGTTTTTCTTGTTCACGATACAAAGAACATCTAAGAACCGTTCAAGCAAGCATGTTGAATAAGCCATGAACCAAACAAAGTGCAAAAATCCTAAAATAATTGGTTTGACCTGTGTAATGCCCTGTTCATTCAGCTACACTCGCACATCTCCATGGCATTATGCTCCTTCAAAGCCACAAAGCATTGCTATTGTGAATGCATCAAAACTGATTGTCCTCCATTTATTTCTTCCAGGCCTTACGTTGAAAAGGGTATGAAATGTTCAAATATTGGAAAAAAATATTGGATTTTCAAAAGAGCTCCATGGGCTTTTTCAGCTGTGCAAAAGTTTCTCTAGGCCCATTTTTCATCTAATCTTGATTTTTATTTGTCAAGAGAAAGCACTATTGAGTTCAGCCAATCCTTGACACTGTCAGACATGGCTCCCCAAGAGCCTTAACTTATTATACAAAAGTCCTTACACCACCCCCCCTCCAAAAAAACTCTTGTGCATTCTGTCTTTTGATGAAAATAGGAAAATGTATCAACCAGCAGATTTTGTTTGATGAGCTGGATGCATTTCAGGGATGATGTGTCCTCTGCACAGCAATACGTTATGCAAATGTCTTCAAAAAAATGACTTTCTTTGACAAGTAGCTTGGTGTATTATTATATTGTTATGAAATGTCCTATTGTAAACTCAATATTCAAATGATAATTGAGTCTTTTAGTTAAGCACACGTCTTCATCAGTACTCATAATCAATGCTGATAAACCCTGTACATTCTGTTTGCTCAGGATCATTAACTGTTTGTAGCGTACAGCAGCGAAGTGTTTCGACAATGCTCTATATCTCATCCATTCCTATGTCTATGAATCTGAGTGTGCTTTAGAATAACGAGACCTGCACTAAAAGTGTCATCTTGCTGTTCTACTTGTACTGTAGGTTTCCACAGCCCACACATTCTCCAATCATTCAATTTGGACTAGCATTACTTATGTTCTGTATATGGCTTTTCTGTATCATGGATTATGACTATTTTTACATTAAATGTGTTCTGCTATGCTTTGTCTCAACGTGAATGCTTCACGATATGCCATATGGACACAGAGCTGGTACACTATATGGCATAATCCAGAGTTTTGCTCATTTAAATTGTAAAGTGTACAATGAAAAGCCACTAAGAAGCTTAAAATAACTTTCTACTAAAACATTTTGTCAGTCTGTTTTCTGAGTAAAGAACATGCTGGAACTACTGACCATCTGTTTTCTTTGTGAGTTATACAATACAGGAAAGGGAAGTGAACAGGTTTTATTTTTACATCCTGATAACTTTAGGGACATTTTGAAGATTAACAGATAGTGGAATGTTTTTCAGGGCCATTTTATTCATGAGGCTTATTGTATGAGGCTCGGACGTTTCCGAGGTAATGATTTTAAACGTTTTCATAGAAACAGCTTGGCTAGAGTTGAGCAGGCTGTTCGATAGAGGAGGTGGAAACCTGAATTCAAACATGACTCATCTTGTCATTATCCAGCCAGACTCGCAATTAATTTTAATTTCAAAGTTGAATTCGGTAATGGAAATAACATTTAACAAAGACTAACAGGAAAATAATGCCTCTATTCTTCACTTGTCAGCGTGACTCATTTGTCCATGGTTTATTCTGGAGTTTTTTTCCCTTTTTTCTTTCTCTCCACCTCTCTGTTCTGTTATAAGGACAATCATGTGGCCAGTGACACTTTGCTTCTTGAAAGTCCAATATCTTGAAAACTTGACTGTTGACATGCAAAACATTTTGGATCTGTATTAACAGTGCATTAATGAAAAAAATACCCAAATATAGTTTGAGTCGAATTTCCATTTAAAGGTAGAACAGAGAAGCTTCTCAGACACCTATGTCTGTATTGTGCCTTTGGCATGTAGTATTGGCAATTCCCTACCCGGAACCAGAGGGACTGTTCGGTTAGATGAGGCTGTCAGAGGCATGATGGACCTCCATAATATCTGTGGAAATGAGACCATGAACAGGACATGTATGTGATTTATTAAAGAAAATGTCATCCACGTTGGTGACAAATCTACAGATAAAATCTACATGAAAATCTGTGAAAAGCTAGGCATGGAATTTGCTGTCTCTGGGATATGAGAAAAAAAGGATCAATACCTCTTCCAGTGCTCTTGGGGGCGCCTCTGAGCTACATAACATCTACAGTATGTATTCTGTAACATTTTGTAAGCATTTGAAAATATACATAGAAACATGATTGCCAAAGTATAATAAAACTTGCATTTAAAACTACAGGTAAGAAGAGTGAGGGAGGGGTAATTTCATAATGAGTGAGTCTCACTTGCAGTCTGTGGGAAAGGCACATGAAACACATCTCACGTTCTTATCTCTGAAATGAGAGATGCAGAGTTTTGTCCAACAATGTTTTCCCACACACAGACACACGCACATGGCCGATAAGGTCTGTTGCATCAGTGTTGTTTCTCCATGTCCCTCTGATGAACTCTTCTGGTGTCTTGAGGCCACTCAGTAACACGTTTGTTCCCTCACTACTCTCTGGCCACTTGGTACGACCTGGGAAAAAATGACGTCAATTAATGAAATGTCCGATTATCCAGGGTCAATTCATCTAAGGTCAGATTATCACATTGAAATGAATCAAACATTGATTATTCTAACATCAATTCATCAAACAATGAAAACTAATATTTACATAACTGTACATGGCTGACGAACCAATCGAATACAGCCAAACAATGCTTTAAGCCATTTGTCAACAATAGGATCTAAGTCAGCAGTCCATTCAGTGATTATGACTGATGTCAAGACTGACTTTAGACACTTCCTCTATACAGTGATTTATCCATGTTCACAGTACTCTATCTACATAAACTCATCTAGGCACACAGATACTCACTCATGGTATAGATAGAATACAGTAGCATTCAATACCAACACAGAATGATATCCCTAAACATTGCAACCCAGCTGGTCCACTTGGCTTTTTACGTTGTCCCTTTATAGTCAGTCACTTCACTGGAACACCTCCATTACAAATACTGGTGCATGATTGGGCCTGTGTTCCATAATGAGGTCACAGCCACAAAAGCGTTGCCACAGTTGTGTCAGTTGTAGTATGTGAAGCTGAAGGTGACGTGTGTGGTTGGGTGTATACTGGATGTGTGCCTGAGTGTGTGTCACATTGATATAAGTGGCTATAGAGGACTACTCACTTCCCTGTGCCCACATGACACCTAGGCATCCGGCATACTTTATCACCTGTGTGATAGAGAACGAGAGAGAAAGAAAGAGTGAAAGACAATAAGAGGGATAGAAAGAGCTGTTTTTATGACAACAGTACAGTATTAACAGTGTGAAAACGACAAAGAAAAGAGACACGGAGGGTAAATGTTTTCTACTCACAGCTAATGACCATAATACCCAGGATGAAGAGTGCTGCAGCCATAGACAGACCAACAACACGGAGGAAGTAGTAGTCTGAGCACAGACACAGTGACACATAGATGAGTATATTACCATGTGATTGTAAACCATGTTTGGAGGCATTGTGGTATTGATAAGTGGATATTAGCTGCTTGGTTGATCATTATATTTGTGCACTTACCATAATTGAATGGTTCATCCCACCTTGCATCTGTGGTCAAAGAAAAATACAATATCACTTAGTTGAAAGACACTACTTGAATTGTGTGTTTTTAGAGCATAATAGGTGTAGCCTATATTCCTGCAACAAAGAAAGAGGTGGGAACAACAACACAATGAGATGACAACAGAGCGGTCTGGTCCAGTTGATGTGTTATTGAAGCCACATCTCAACCCTTACGTAAGCCTGCACAGCGCAGAGGGACACACTCAGAGACTTCTTATCTCTTACATCAGCCACAATCAAGCATTAATCTGAGGACAAGTTAGAGACAGCGAGCTGAGGTGCTCTGTTTCTGTTTCACAACTCCTCTAAGGGTTTTGTTTGGGAGATGGGGAATTGTGATACTGTCAAATGTGCTGTGAGATAACAATAACAAAAAAACAAAAAAAAATCCAGATTTAAGGAAAAGTTAGGCTAGGAAAGGCCTTTGTTACCCCAGGCAACAACAGGAGCGATGGTTCTCTGTCAGCATTTTGAGTCCTTATCTCTGTCATATGGACCTGTACATAATAACATCTCATTAAATTCCAGGTGCATTCCTTTTATGTAACTCTCACTTTTTTATAGAATTTCAGCATTTTTCAATGGCACGACTCTCATAGGAAATCGGGTCAGTCTAATTACACTTTTTAAAGCGTATCAGTAGTGTCCTTGTCAAGTGCTGTAAAATCCACTGCCTGTCTATCTTAACGAGAAAGGGGAATGTAACATTTGCTAATTACAGAGCTAATTCGATTTTAAATTGCATGCACCCTTGACGTGAAAGACAGAACTGGTTATGGGAGATTCTTCATAGCAAAGCATCCATTCACTATAGCTGTGTTGCAGTGTTTTTCAGGGATTACCAATATGGGTGTTTATTTTTCTGGGAACAGGTAATTCCAATATGTCAAGGAGGTTTGTTGTTTACCTGCGGTGGTTAAGGACTTAGCCGTGGGTGTTGTTGACTTGTTTGTGTGAGCTGAGGAGAAAAGCAGAGAGGATGACATTGAGTTAGACGTGTGGCCTTGGTCTGTGGCAGAAATGTTGTAAACACACAATTTAAATTAGAAATGTAATTTTATATGAAATAATATTGTGTGACTTGCTTCAGCTCTTTAAAATGATTTATGTGGTAGTTGAAGTTTAAAAAGTTTTAATTAAGTGAAGCAGTGAAATATAGTCAAAGTTAAATATATTAAAAAATCAGGTCTGGTTACTTTGATAGACTACCATATCAACTGTATTACTGGAGTGTGTCATGTAAAAATGCCCGCAGTGTGACACAGTTCACATTCAATGATTATTGTGAGCCAATTTGTACACTTGTGATTGGCTGTGATTGTGACATCACAGCATGAAAAAGCTCACATTTTGAGAATTCTCACTGGTCAATTGGATATCTGTGTTTCTTAGGTAGAAGAAATCGATACTAAAGTTGTGATAACTTTTTAAATATATTACTGTTTGTTTTGTGCTTCTGTCTGGGCTGACTAGTTAGCTCGCAACAGGTAACTTTAGCATCTGGGTGGAAGGTGAGAGTTAGCTGTTTATGTGTTAACATAGCGAGTTCTACATTGCCTCTTTGCCGGAGCAATTTTGATTGGTAGAAGTTCTGATTTCAGATTTGCAGTGAGGGAAAAAGGTATTTGATCCCCGGCTGATTTTGTACGTTTGCCCACTGACAAAGAAATCGTCAGTCTATAATTTTAATGGTAGGTTTATTTGAACAATGAGAGACAGAATAACAACAAAAAAATACAGAAAACGCATGTCAAAAACGTTATAAATTGATTTGCATTTTAATGAGGGAAATAAGTATTTGACCCCTCTGCAAAACATGACTTAGTACTTGGTGGCAAAACCCTTGTTGACAATCACAGAGGTCAGACGTTTCTTGTAGTTGGCCACCAGGTTTGCACACATCTCAGGAGGGATTTTGTCCCACTCCTCTTTGCAGATCTTCTCCAAGTCATTAAGGTTTCGAGGCTGACGTTTGGCAACTCGAACCTTCAGCTCCCTCCACAGATTTTCTATGGGATTAAGGTCTGGAGACTGGCTAGGTCACTCCAGGACCTTAATGTGCTTCTTCTTGAGCCACTCCTTTGTTGCCTTGGCCGTGTGTTTTGGGTCTTGTCATGCTGGAATACCCACCCACGACCCATTTTCAATGCCCTGGCTGAGGGAAGGAGGTTCTCAGCCAATATTTGACGGTACATGGCCATGTCCATTGTCCCTTTGATGTGGTGAAGTTGTCCTGTCCCCTTAGCAGAAAAACACCCCCAAAGCATATTTTTTCCACCTCCATGTTTGACGGTGTGGATGGTGTTCTTGGGGTCATAGGCAGCATTCCTCCTCCTCCAAACACTGCGAGTTGAGTTGATGCCAAAGAGCTCCATTTTGGTCTCATCTGACCACAACACTTTCACCCAGATGTCCTATGAATCGTTCAGATGTTCAGTGGCAAACTTCAGATGTGCATTTATATGTGCTTTCTTGAGCAGGGGAACCTTGCGGGCATTGCAGGATTTCAGTCCTTCACGGCGTAGTGTGTTACCAATTGTTTTCTTGGTGACTATGGTCCCAGCTGCCTTGGGATCATTGACAAGATCCTCCCATGTAGTTATGGGCTGATTACTCACCATTCTCATGATCATTGCAACTCCACGAGGTGAGATCTTGCATGGAGCCCCAGGCCGAGGGAGATTGACAGTTCTTTTGTGTTTCTTCCATTTGCGAATAATCGCACCAACTGTTGTCATCTTCTCACCAAGCTGCTTGGCGATGGTCTTGTAGCCCATTCCAGCCTTGTGTAGGTCTACAATCTTGTCCCTGACATATTTGGAGAGCTCTTTGGTCTTGGCCATGATGTAGAGTTTTGAATCTGATTGATTGATTGCTTCTGTGGACAGGTGTCTTTTATACAGGTAACAAAGTGAGATGAGGAGCACTGCCTTTAAGAGTGTGCTCCAAATCTCAGCTCATTACCCGTATAAAAGACATCTGGGAGCCAGAAATCTTTCTGATTGAGAGTGGGTCAAATACCTATTTCCCTCATTAAAATGCAAATAAATTTATAACATTTTTGACATGCATTGTTATTCTGTCTCTCACTGTTCAAAAACACCTACCATTAAAATTATAGACTGATCATTTCTTTGTCAGTGGGCAAACGTACAAAATCAGCAGGGGATCAAATACTTTTTTCCCTCACTGTATATAGCAGAGAAATTATACTAAGATTTCATAGCCTCTAAGGTTTTGTATAAGTTGTTGAGATAGTAGCTGACTTGTGTAAAAAGGTACATTGCTTACAGTGAATAGAATGTTGGAAGCCATGGGAGTTTTCAACAATGGGAGCAATAGAATGTTGAAGAAATCTCTTCACAGTGGATGAAGTTGTTTTAGGAGAACAGCAAGTTTAGTAGTTTAAAAAGTATAAATGTTATCAAAAAGTTGTATGAAAGAAACTTAAGATAGAATGGCATTTCTATCTTAAACGGTGTAAGAGGAGTGGTGTTCCAAATAACGATAACAAGTCAGAAATAAGTGGTATATCCTTTAAATTGTGGCATTTAAATATTTTACTAAAGTGAATAGGTGAAATATTGTCAAAAGTACAGTCGTGGCCAAAAGTTATGAGAATGACACAAATGTTAATTTCCACAAAATTAGCTGCTTCAGTGTCTTTAGATATTGTTTGTCAGATGTTACTATGGAATACTGAAGTATATTTACAAGCATTTCATAAGTGTCAAAGGCTTTTATTGACAATTACATGAAGTTGATGCAAAGAGTCAATATTTGCAGTGTTGATCCTTCTTTTTCAAGACCTCTGCAATCCGCCCTGACATGCTGTCAATTAACTTCTGGGTCATAGATGGCAGCCCATTCTTGCATAATCAATGCTTGAAGTTTGTCAGAATTTGTGGGTTTTTGTTTGTCCACTCGCCTCTTGAGGATTGACCACAAGTTCTCAATGGGATTAAGGTCTGGGGAGTTTCCTGGCCATGGACCCAAAGTATCGATGTTTTGTTTCCTGAGCCACTTAGTTATCACTTTTGCCTTATGATAAGGTGCTCCATCATGCTGGAAAAGGCATTGTTCGTCACCAAACTGTCCCTGGATGGTTGGGAGAAGTTGCTCTCGGGGGATGTGTTGGTACCATTCCTTATTCATGGCTGTGTTCTTAGGCAACATTGTGAGTGAGCCCACTCCCTTGGCTGAGAAGCAACCCCACACATGAATGGTCTCAGGATGCTTTACTGTTGGCATGACACAGGACTGATGGTAGCGCTCACCTTGTCTTCTCCGGACAAGCTTTTTTCCGGATGCCCCAAACAATCGGAAAGGGGATTCATCAGAGAAAATTACTTTACCCCAGTCCTCAGCAGTCCAATCCCTGTACCTTTTGCAGAATAGCAGTCTGTCCCTGATGTTTGTCCTGGAGAAAGTGGCTTCTTTGCTGCCCTTCTTGACACCAGGCCATCCTCCAAAAGTCTTCGCTTCACCTGCCTGCTGCCATTCCTGAGCAAGCTCTTTACTGGTGGTGCCCCGATCCCGCAGCTGAATCAACTTTAGGAGATAGTCCTGGTGCTTGCTGGACTTTCTTGGGCTCCCTGAAGCCTTCTTCACAACAATTGAACCATTCTCTTTGAAGTTCTTGATGATCCGATAAATAGTTGATTTAGGTACAATCGGACTGGCAGTAATATCCTTGCCTGTGAAGCCCTTTTTGTGCAAAGCAATGAAGACGGCACGTGTTTCCTTGAAGGTAACCATGGTTGACAGAGGAAGAACAATGATTCCAAGCACCACCCTCCTTTTGAAGCTTCCAGTCTGTTATTCAAACTCAATCAGCATGACAGAGTGATCTCCAGCCTTGTCCTCGTCAACACTCACACCTGTGTTAACGAGAGAATCACTAACATGATGTCAGCTGGTCCTTTTGTGGCAGGGCTGAAATGCAGTGGAAATTATTTTTTAGGATTCAGTTAATTTGCATGGCAAAGAGGGCCTTTGCAATTAACGGCAATTCATCTGATCACTCTTCATAACATTCTGGAGTATATGCAAATTGCCATCATAGAATCTGAGGCAGCAGACTGAAAATGTACATTTGTGTCATTCTCAAAACCTTTGGCCACGACTGTACATATTTCACCATGAATAACTACAGTCAGACTACTACACTTTTAGTCATAAGAAATTATAAAAAAGTTGAAGGCTATTATTTTGCATCTAGTGGAAGAAGTTTAGAAGTTTGTTAGTGTTGACAAATTGAGGCTGGTATAGTAAAGGCAGTGACTGTTTTAGGCCATGGGTTAGCTATAGTAAGTGGAGTCACTATTGTAGTTTGGTTAGTGAGTGTGGGAGTTGTTATAGTGGGTTAGTTTAGTGGGTTGGGGTGAGCTGTGTGGCATGATCAGTTTTATGTGCTCCCCCAGTGGTATAATCTGATTGGTAGAAGATAGTATGTGGAATGGAATAGTCCCTCAGCCCGTTAAAAAGTCCCTTTATTCCACCAACCCCCAAAAGGAAACAAAAAGACTTACAGTAAACAGTAACATGAAGAGGTTTTGATGACAAGGCAGTAGGTTTTGGTTCCTCTGGTCCCAGATCCAGCTCTGCCTCACATCTGTACTCCACTTCATCCTCATATCTTCTGTGGGTGAGGGTGAGGGTGGAGGACATATTCACTGGTTTCTTTGTGGAGTCATTAAACGTTTGAGTCTCTATAGTTTCATTGCCTTTGTACCACCTCACAACCAGGTTCTGTAGAGGAGCGATGTTCTGGATGTCACACTGCAGCTGGTACTCCTTCCCCTCCATCATTGGACCAGAGTGGCTCAGAGGAGAGATAGACACGCTGTCTGGAGTCTCTAGAGACAAAATAGTTACACATAGTGAAATATAATGGATTTTACTGACAAAACTCACAAATATAAGAAAAAGAAAAACAACTTACTGTAGAGAATGACAGGGAGAATCTCAGTACACTGACTTCCATTTTGTGGATTGATGTAGCATTTAGGTTCTATTGTCCAGTCCATGAGGCTTTCCACAGTCCAGGTGACAAAGTTGACATTTCCTTGCAAACCTATACCTCCGAACGTGACCTCCCACCCCATCCCCTCGGGGTCTGTGGATGTGGTGCAGTTGACTGAGACGGAGTCTCCATATCTCACCACTACTCTGGGAGGGTTGAGCTCAACAGGACAGGAGGCATGTTTAGTCGCACCTACAGTTCAGAGCATGACAGAGACCATAATCATATAATTTACTTTTTCAAGCATACTTATTTTTTGTTTAAAGCTATATCCCAAGTATAGGTCTAGAATACAGAACAAATTAAAAATAGGTTACATTAATTGCCTTTTTAGGAAGGCAATTTCTAATCAGTAACGTTAAAGCAGAAAAATGCAACTTTTTGGGCGACCTGACCAAATTCACATAGATATGTGAGTTATACTGTAGGTCTGTCATTCTTCATTGAAAGCAGGTCTAAGAAGTGGTAGATCAGTTCTGTGTGCGCTATTTCTATGGTTCCGGTTTTCAAGTTTAGTTTTTGCATCTTTTACTTTCAGTTTTGTACACCAGCTTCAAACAACTGACAATACAAGATTTGTGGCTGTGGAAAATATATTTCACATCGGTTTAGATGGTTAAATGATTCTCTACAGTATACAGTGCATTCGGGACGTATTCAGACCCCTTGACTTTTTCCACATTTTGTTACGTCACAGCCTTATTCTAAAATTGATTAAATTGTCTTTTTCCTCGTCAATCCACACACATTAACCCATAACGACAAAGTAAAACAGTTTTTTAGAAATGTTCGCTAATTTATGAAAATATAAAACTGAAATATCACATTTACATAATTATTCAGACCCTTTACTCAGTACTTTGTTGAAGCATTTAGCCGCGATTACAGCCTTGAGTCTTCTTGGTTATGACACTACAATCTTGGTACACATATATTTGGGGATTTTCTCTCATTCTTCTCTAGCTTCTCAAGCTCTGTCAGGCTGGATAAGGAGCATTTCTGCACTGCTATTGTCAGGTCTCTCCAGATATGTTCAATCGGGTTCAAGACCGGGCTCTGGCTGGGCCACTCAAAGACATTCAGAGACTTGTCCCAAAGCCACTCCTGTGTTGTCTTGGCTGTGTGCTTAGGGTCGTTGTCCTGTTAGAAGGTGAACCTTCGCCACGGTCTGAGGTCCTCAGTATTCTGGAGTAGGTTTTCATGAAGGAGCTCTCTGTACTTTGCTCCGTTCATCTTTGCCTCAATCCTGACTAGTCTCCCAGTCCCAGCTAATGAAAAACATCCCCACAGCATGATGCTGCCACCACCATGCTTCACCGTAGGGATGGGGCCAGGTTTCCTCCAGACATGATGCTTGGTATTCAGGCCAAAGAGTTCTCACATGGTTTCATCAAACCAGGAGAATCTTGTTTCTCATGGTCTGAGAGCCTTTAGGTGCCTTTTGGCAAACTCCAAGCAGGCTGTCATGCGTCTTTTACTGAGGAGAGGCTTTCGTCTGGCCACTCTACCATAAAGGCCTGATTGGTGTAGTGCTGCAGAGATGGTTGTCCTTCTGGAAGGTTTTCCCATCTCCACATTGGAACTCTGGAGCTCTTTCACAGTGACCATCGGGTTCTTGGTCACCTCCCTGACCAAGGCCCTTCTCCCCCTATTGCTCAGTTTGGCCAGGCGGCCAGCTCTAGGAAGAGTCTTCGTGGTTCCAAACTTCTTCCATTTAAGAATGATGGAGGCCTCTGTGTTCTTAGGGACGTTCAATGCTGTATAAATGTTATTGGTATACTTCCCCAGATCTGTGCCTCGACACAAATATGTCTCGGAGCTCTACGGGCAATTCCTTCGACCTCATGGCTCTGTTTTTGCTCTGACATGCACTGCCAACTGTGAGAACTTATATAGACAGGTGTGTGCCTTTCCAAATCATGTCCAATCAATTGAATGTTACACAGATGGACTCCAAGTTGTAGAAACATCTCAAGGGTGATCAATGGAAACAGGATGCACCTGAGCTCAATTTCAAATCTCATAGAAAAGTGTCTGAATACTTATGTAAATAAGTCATTTCTAAAAACCTGTTTTTGCTTTGTCCTCATGTGGTATTGTGTGTAGATTGCTGAGGATTTTTTTTTATTGAATCAATTTTAAAGTAAGGCTGTAATGTAACAAAATGTGGAAAAAGTCAAGGTGTGTGAATACTTTCAGAAGGCATTGTAATGTTGACTATTCGAATATCAACACATAGCCTACTCTTTTTTTATTAACTGAATTTACTTAACAGAGGAGAAGGACAGGAAACCCAAGACTCTAATATTTGTGTAAACTGTTCAGAATTGTCTTCTGTGGGTGTCACCAAGTAGGCTGATACCCTATATCATGAGTGCACAATCCCTAGACATTACAGTGCACTATGAATGTTCAAGCTGTCTGGTTAGGTAATTTGTCAAATTAACAAATTATTGTATTTTGTTAAATTTAAAACAACATTCCAACCTTTTTTTTGCCTTATCTAGTCCAAATATGGCATGATTCCACTATTTGTATCAGTTTGCATCAGTTTCAATACAGGACTTTTATTTTGAAGGCGAACTGATGATTCTACTATTGTGGCTAATTGTTATTGTGGCTCAGTTAACATCGGTGCTACAGTACGTGAGGTCGCTATTGTAGTTTGGCTTGTGTCAGTGGGGCTTCTCATAATGGGTTAGTTTAGTGAGTTGGGTTAAGCTGTGTGGCATAATCAGTTTTATTTGCTCCCACAGTGCTGTAATTTCATTGGTAATTTCTGTTCTGATTTCAGATTTGAAAAGCAGAGAACTACAAGATTTCATATGCTCTACGTTTTTGTCCAAGTTGTTGGGAAAGTGGGCAAAAATGTAGTTCTGAAAAGTTGGGAGAAAGTTGTCAAAGTTGTTACTGAAACAGCTATATCGTTTGACTGGTAGAATATATTCTATTCTGATTTCACATTTGTATATCAGAGAAGTAGACTAAGATATCATACTCTTTACGTTTTTGTCTAACTTGGGAAAATGGTCAAAATGGCAGTATTTTCAAAAGTTTGAGAGGAAAAGTACTTGATGCTTTTACTAAAACAGCTTCATTGTTTGATTGGTAGAATATATTTATGTTCTGATATCAGATTTGAATTGCAGAAAAGTAGAATAATATGTCATACCATCTACGTTTGTGTCTTATTTGCTGGGAAAGTGGTAAAAATTTTAGTTGTTTGTAAAAATTGAGAGGAAAAGGAGGTTGATTTGATAACAAACATATATATTGTTTGATTGGTAGAATATATTTCTGTTCTGATATCAGATCTAAATAGGAGAGAAGTAGATTAAGATTTTGTTTTGTCTAGCTTGTTGAGAAAGTGGTCAAAGTAGCTGATTTGTGTCAAAAGTCACATTGTTTACAGTGAATAGAATGTTGTAAGTCACAGCTTCAGAATGGGAGTTTTTAAAGAGTCACTGCCTTTAAAAATCCCTTTGAAAATGGCCTTTGTGGTATCGATATGAGTCAGAAACAGTTATTCTAGTGTCAAATAGACTACAAAGTGTAAATAGGATCATTTTGGTCATAAAGTCAGTCTCGTCTGCGACAGAGTTTGGAACATCTGTGCATTACAACGGGTAAATTAAAGTTGGGTTTTGAGTTGATGATGTCCATTTGCCCACTAACATAGTGAGAACAGCTGTGGTGATTGCTCTCCATTCAATATAATAGACAGTGAGAAACACCTTAGTTAGATGTAAAATTGCTAACTAAAACATCCTTGGCAAAAACTTCAGATTTCTTCAGTTATCTTAGATTCATTCAATAGGCTTCCATAGTCTATAGTGTCTCATGGAGGACAAAAATAATTAACCAAACACGAAATCGGTGAGGAAACACCGGCAAAACTGAAATCTCGTTTTTCAAATGAGCAACAGAAAAACACACTTGCCAATCGGCGTGTTCAGTGGCTCTTTAACAATGGGAGCTTTCAAAACGTTGTATACAATCACACTGGTCCTGACCAGCCTGCACGTTTTAAAGATTGAATGGCGTTTCTATCTTAAACGGTGTAAGAGGAGTAGTGTTCCAAATAATAAGTACAAATTCTTCTGTCGCAAGTTCCATTAATGAAATAGTCAGAAATAAGTAATGCATTACTAAAAGTGTGATTTCTTTCGCAAGTCACAGTAACTCCTCAAAATAATTGCAGTAACTGAACCAAAGCTAGTTTAAGGAGGAGGACAAAGTAATTACAAACATTGGTGAGCTAGCTGCTCATGGTATACGGCCACTGATTTCCATTCATCCTGCCGGTGAAAAAGATTTACAGTGCCTTGCGAAAGTATTCGGCCCCCTTGAACTTTGCGACCTTTTGCCACATTTCAGGCTTCAAACATAAAGATATAAAACTGTATTTTTTTGTGAAGAATCAACAACAAGTGGGACACAATCATGAAGTGGAACGACATTTATTGGATATTTCAAATTTTTTTAACAAATCAAAAACTGAAAAATTGGGCGTGCAAAATTATTCAGCCCCTTTACTTTCAGTGCAGCAAACTCTCTCCAGAAGTTCAGTGAGGATCTCTGAATGATCCAATGTTGACCTAAATGACTAATGATGATAAATACAATCCACCTGTGTGTAATCAAGTCTCCGTATAAATGCACCTGCACTGTGATAGTCTCAGAGGTCCGTTAAATGCGCAGAGAGCATCATGAAGAACAAGGAACACACCAGGCAGGTCCGAGATACTGTTGTGAAGAAGTGTAAAGCCGGATTTGGATACAAAAAGATTTCCCAAGCTTTAAACATCCCAAGGAGCACTGTGCAAGCGATAATATTGAAATGGAAGGAGTATCAGACCACTGCAAATCTACCAAGACCTGGCCGTTCCTCTAAACGTTCAGCTCATACAAGGAGAAAACTGATCAGAGATGCAGCCAAGAGGCCCATGATCACTCTGGATGAACTGCAGAGATCTACAGCTGAGGTGGGAGACTCTGTCCATAGGACAACAATCAGTCGTATATTGCACAAATCTGGCCTTTATGGAAGAGTGGCAAGAAGAAAACCATTTCTTAAAGATATCCATAAAAATTGTCGGTTAAAGTTTGCCCCAAGACACCTGGGAGACACCCCAAACGTGGAAGAAGGTGCTCTGGTCAGATGAAACCAAAATTGAACTTTTTGGCAACAATGCAAAACGTTATGTTTGGCGTAAAAGCAACACACCATCCCCACTGTCAAACATGGTGGTGGCAGCATCATGGTTTGGGCCTGCTTTTCTTCAGCAGGGACAGGGAAGATGGTTAAAATTGATGGGAAGATGGATGGAGCCAAATACAGGACCATTCTGGAAGAAAACCTGATGGAGTCTGCAAAAGACCTGAGACTGGGACGGAGATTTGTCTTCCAACAAGACAATGATCCAAAACATAAAGCAACATCTACAATGGAATGGTTCAAAAATAAACATATCCAGGTGTTAGAATGGCCAAGTCAAAGTCCAGACCTGAATCCAATCGAGAATCTGTGGAAAGAACTGAAAACTGCTGTTCACAAATGCTCTCCATCCAACCTCACTGAGCTCGAGCTGTTTTGCAAGGAGGAATGGGAAAAAATTTCAGTCTCTCGATGTGCAAAAACTGATAGAGACATACCCCAAGCGACTTACAGCTGTAATCGCAGCAAAAGGTGGCGCTACAAAGTATTAACTTAAGGGGGCTGAATAATTTTGCACGCCCAATTTTTCAGTTTTTGATTTGTTAAAAAAGTTTGAAATATCCAATAAATGTCGTTCCACTTCATGATTGTGTCCCACTTGTTGTTGATTCTTCACAAAAAAATACAGTTTTATATCTTTATGTTTGAAGCCTGAAATGTGGCAGAAGGTCGCAAAGTTCAAGGGGGCCGAATACTTTCGCAAGGCACTGTAAAAGAAGGTCCTATTATTAAGAGTGAAGTCCTTGAGATTAACGGTGAGTTGTGGCAGGTGGAAAGATACAGAGAAATAGGAAATAGCCCCATGTGACATCACCTAGAAATGACAAAGAGTCACTTCCACCGGTCGATTGGGGTGTGTGGTGGTAGGGCTCTGAGCAAGGGACCCTGTTGACAGAAAACTAATGGCTTTTCAACTATTACACAAACCAAGCAGTTGTGTGAAACCTAAACAACACATTACAAGACAGTCCGAAGCACAAAACATGGCTACTGCTGAAATTATTCTCTATAACAATTGAGTAATGTATTCCTAGCAGCAGCCAGGGTTGAGAATGTGTCCACACACAGCCAGTGGGAGGGAGGGACAAAGGGAGGGAGTTACTCAACTAACAACAAACGTTCCCACAACTTTAGAGAACATTCCCTTAAGAGTGTTATTAGGCCATTTTAAGTAATGTTTTCATAGGACTGTTCTGGTGATGTGCAAGGAATGTTTCCAAGAAACAATTGCCTTATTGTCAAATATAACTTACCCAGAATGGGGTTACCATGTTCTCAGAATTAAAGATATCAATGTTCTAGACACATTTCATGGTATGGTTGCAAGAACATTCATGTGTCCAGTTTTCTGTGTCATGAGACTATTCCATCAACGTCCCACCAAACATGGTTGCCATGTTCTCAGAACATAAGATATTGTTCAAGACACTTTTCATGGGAACGTTGCTGGAACGTTTCTGTGTATCAGTTGTCAGGATCTCGCCTGATGGTCCCAAATAAATGTTCCACCCCCCTAAAAAGTTGAATTACACATGTTAATGTTGCAGTCAATCAAGGGCCTAAATGGGGAACCACTGATAGCTCTTTGTCTGTTGTGAACGTTAGGGATACTCACACACACAGTGCATTTAACATAGTGCTTTTAACTTACACATTTTACACTCTTTAAAATAGATGATTACATTGTGATTGTGCATTTACACAGTAATTATTCGACATGGGATTTGAACTCACAACCTCTTGGTTCACGGTACTGTGATCTCAATGATTTGATTGACTTATTTCAGTATTTTAAGAGCTTTTTCTATAGTTGTCTAATGTTGTTGGGGCATGTTAAGCTGTTTAAATGATATTCCTGAATTACTATGATCAATGATATAGTTTTTGTACTTTTATCAGAGCTGAGATTTACTCCAAAGTGCACTCAACTTATTGCGTACACCTATTGAGCTGTTTCATCTACATGAGTGCCAAAGGAGGAGGGGTTAAGGTTTCTTCTGGACAGAGCCTAACTATACTGTACCAAAAGTAAATCATAGGAACTCAGTTGGGGTCTCAACTTACTATTGAGAATTAAAAATAGTAGTATACACAAGGTGCAATGTTGGTTTTGTGTAAGCAGTTTTTCTCTTGTTATGTCAGTCACTGACAGTCACTAAATGATCCCATGTCAGCATATATATTTAGTTAAATCTAGCGGCCAGCTGTCTAAACTTGTAGTAATCATTGATTTTGTTAGTCGACTCTCACTCAAATACACTAGAAGTCCAAAAGTCAAATATCTAATTCCAAAATCATGGGCATTAATATGGAGTTGGGTTCCCCTTTGCTGCTATAACAGCCTCCACTCTTCTGGGTAGGCATTCCACTAGATGTTGGAATATTGTTGAGGGGACTGGCTTCCATTCAGCCAGAGCATTAGTGAGGTTGGTCACTGATGTTGGGTGATTAGGCCTGGCATGAGTCAGCATTCCAATTCATCCCAAAGGTGTTCGATGGGGTTGAGGTCAGGGCTCTGTGCGGGCCAGTCAAGTTCTTCCACACCGATCTCGACAAACCATTTCTGTATGGACCTCGCTTTATATATGTGGGCATTGTCATGCTTAAACAGGAAAGGGCCTTTCCCAAACTGTTGCCACAAAGTTGCAAGCACAGAATCATCTAGAATGTCATTGTATGCTGTAGAGTTAGGATTTCCCTTCACTGGAACTAAGGGGCCTAGCCCAAACCGTGAAAAACATCCACAGACCATTATTTCTCCTCCACCAAAATTTACAGTTGGCACAATGCATTGGGGCAGGTAGCGTTCTCCTGGCTTCCGCCAAACCCAGATTTGTCTGTCGGACAGTCAGATGATGAAGCGGGATTCATCACTCTAGAGAAAGTGTTTCCACTTCTCCAGATGGCTGCGAGCTTTTCACCACTCCAGCCGAAGCTTGGCATTGCGCATGGTGATCTTAGGCTTGTGTGCGGCTGCTCCGCCATGGAAACCCATTTCATGAAGCTCCAGATGAACAGTTCTTGTGCTGACGTTGCTTCCAGAGGCAGTTTGGAACTCGGTAGCGAGTGTTGCAACAGAGGACAGGAGATTTTTACACGCTACGTGCTTCAGCACTTGGTGGTCCCGTTCTGTGAGTTTGTGTGGCCTACCACTTCGCGACTGAGCCGTTGTTGTGCATATATGTTTCCACTTCACAATAACAGCACTTACAGTTGACTGGGGCAGTTCTAGCAGGGCAGAAATTTGACGAACTGACTTGTTGGAAAGGTGGCATCCTATGACGGTGCCATGTTGAACGTCACTGAGCTCTTCAGTTAGGCCATTCAACTGCCATTGTTTGTCTATGGAGATTGCATGGCGGTGTGCTCGATTTTACACACGTGCAGGCAACGGGTTTGGCTGAAATAACCAAATTTGTTAATTTGAAGAGGATCTACATACTTTGTGTATATAGTGTATGTCAAAGTGTGTCAAATATTGAAGTTTACAAGTATCACTTGCGAACAGACAAGGAGCTATCAGTGGTTCACCAATCAGGGCCTTGATTGGCTCGGTAACAAGGCGTGATGTGTAATGTTCTGGGTATGTTCTGTTCGACATTAAGGGAACGTTCTCCTTACTGTATCGCCAAAACATGCTGAAAAGGTTCTCAGAAGGTTTTTTCCCACAAAGATAGAATGTTACCCTAACTTACGGAAAACTGGACACTCAAACATTAAAAGGAACATTAAGGGTAACATCATAAAAACATTATCTCTCCCTAGAATTGTTCACTGGGTAGACAGATTGGTGTGAATGTAGTGCAGCGTTGTTATGAAGGGGCTGCTCTGGCCAACACAGATGTGGATTTTCCTGGCCCTGAGAAACGGGAGAAGCAGGCCTTTGTACACACTCTGCTCCCCATCAATACCTTCCAATTAACCACTCTGTGATGAATCGCTACAAGCTCACTATGGGCACACTGGTTTCCCACAAGCAAATGTGATTAGAACTTCATCTATTTTCTATTAGGGAAATCGGTTCTGTTGCTGAATCCCTGTGAGGTCATTTTAGATATTTACAATGTGGTTCAGAGGAGAGATGTCACTGAAAAAACTGTGGCTCGCGACTGTTTAGACCCCTAGGGGTCCGCGGAGGTGCTGCAGGTGGTCCGCAAAAACATATGGCAAAAATGTATAGGTTTTTATGAATGTCACTAGCAACAACAGACTGAACAATTTTTTAAATACATACCTACTTTAGAAAAGAGGGGAATATATTACTTTTTAATTATGTCTTTATTTCTCAACTCCTAATATTGAGCAAATTAAACTCATTGGAGCTCATTACACTCCCTGGAGTATCTGACATAGGCTTTAAAAAAACTCCAGAGAGTACCAGTCGCGGTGAACGACGCTAGCTGCTGGCAAGCTTTCTTGACTTGGACAAACATTTCTGTCAACAAATTGCTAACCTTTGTTTAACCAGCTAAACAGCTGCTACCAACATGTACTGTATGTGGAGTAGGGCTGGCACATCTGTCGTATAATAATCATCACAATTATTGTTATACATTTATTTTAGGAGAAGGGAGAGATTGAACTTTATATTCAAGTAGATATTGCTCACCCAATAGCAGTTTTCATTTTTACATGGAGAGGGTGAAGTTAGTAATCATTTTACGAGCAGAACGGCACAGTTGGGAGGAGAAGCTTGGTTTCCAAAAGTTCGAGGTGGTCAAAACCATTTGTTTTTGAGACAATTATGAACTGTGGCCATTTGATTTGATTATTACATTTAATTGTTACCCAAAATTCTATAATCGTCGCAGCTCTAGCTTGGAGTTACCTTTCTAACTAATAGGCTATGATAGAGTTTACACTTTTTCCAATTATAATGTGTGGGGGTCAAAATAATGAAAACCTATCTACCAAATGTATTCATTTTGAAATGTTGATTACTTGTCACTTCTCATTATCATTCACTGGATGATAAGACAAAACATCTGAAGAAAAAAAACATGTTTTTCTAACATATAATGGGGCTCCCTGGGCAAGGAAAGGTGCAGACCCCTGGTTTAGACATTTTAGTTTGAGATGAGAAAGGGAGAGAGTGTGTATACAGTATGTTTATAAATGAGAACAGTGTGTGTGACCGTGGGTGCACGCATGTGTGAGAGAGAAATAAATTGTTATTTTTGATGACTTACCTGGTAGTGTGAGAAACAGACATATTGCCATCCAGCTCAGCTGAATCTGAAAGACAGAGCACGTGAAGAAGTGAGAGATAGATGTGAGAGATTCATTGTGGTACAGAGTTTCAGCAGAGTCTGTAATTAATACAGCATTAAGCTGACTACTACTTCAGCTGGAAATCTGCAAGATAAGCAAAGGCCCTTAGGCAGCACAGGTGACACTGCAATGAATACAGATCACTTAGAGGCAGCCACACAGGCACATCTGCTATACCCACAATAGATTACAACAGACACATGACAACCACACATCTATCAACCTTCATTAACACCCTGCTTGTTTGTGTGCTCCCGCTGCACGTAAACACACACTCACTAATGCTCTCTCTGCCCATTATAGTGCTGAGTAACAGGTTTCAGAACCAGCTCCTATCTTTACAGTAGCTGTAATAGTTTTGTAATGATTCCCTAATGGTTTTCTAATGGTACTCTAGACAGACACTACGAGCTACTGTGCGGAACAAGGGATGCGTTCATGTAGGCCCATGACTAATATCAGTATAAAGAGGAAGTAGCGTGTTACTGGTTTTATGTCAGTCACTGAGGCTACATGTGTCACACCCTGTACTGTATCACATGTCTTGTGATTGTCTCCACCCCCCCCGAGGAGCTGCTTATTATCCCTGGTGTATATATCCTTGTGTTTCCTGTCTCTCTGTGCCAGTTCGTCTGGTATGTTTTTCAAGTCAACCAGCGGGTTCCCAGTACCCCTGCTTCTATCCTCTTTTGCTTGTCCTCACGGTTTTTGACCATTGCCTGTTTTCTGGAACCTGTACCCGTCTGCCTGACCATTCTGCCTGCCGGACCATTCTGCCTGCCTGACCATCCTGCCTGCCCTGACCTCCTGGACTCTGAACTGGTTTTGACCTTTTGCCTGTCCACAACCATTCTCTTTTCTACCCCTTTTGGATTGTTTAATAAATATCAAGACTCAAACCATCTGCCTCCCATGTCTGCATCTGGGTATTGCCTTGTGCCCTTATAACATTTCTTTTGAAACACAGGAAAATGTACTCATAGCGGTTGTTTCTACCACTTCTCACCACCACACCAAAGTGCAGTCAAGCACATTTTTCACACACTGAAGATGGCTGACAATCTCAAACTAAACGTATAATATGATATACAAACTGGATGAGTGCACTCACATTTTCTAAACCATGGAATTATACTGAAGCCCTGTTTCCATTTTTCCAACTGAAAGCCATGATTTCTGTACAGTTACACATATCACACAGCACATGGCCCTAATTTAGCTGAGGGGGAAGTTTGAGGTAGCTGCGGTCACATATACTGTAAATCATTTCTGAACTCCTTAGTGTTGCCAACAAAAAAATCTAGTTGCAGAATGAGGATCTGTCATGACAGCAACACTTTCAGCAATCAGCTCCTACTCTCAGCACTTTCTCTGAGACACACAACTACTGTACAGGGTCATAACAGCTTTTTCTAATCGCTCTTCATCTGCACCACATGGTAATCATAGACATAAAACAACAGGCAAACAAGTAAACACATTCACTCTGAGGAGAATCGCAATCACCCTGACAACCTTTTAGTTCTGACAAAAAGCAGTAGTGTATACAGAAAAAGAACATCAGTAAACCAACGAGGAACCCAATGATTATTTGTTCTAGAGGGATGGAGAACAGGGAGCGAGGTGGATGAAGGCAGGAAAGGAGGAAGGCATTGACAGAGGAGTGTTTTGGTGTTGTATCAGTACCTAGCTGAGATCCCCTGACCTATTCTGATGGCAGCATGTCCTCAGGGGAGGCGGTGACAGGTGAGCGTCAGTGGGCATCATGAGGCTTGACAGCTCAGATTAGTGGGTTACGCCAGTACTGAAGCATATGTCAAGGCAAGGGCCTGTTCGCCTGGGGCTGTCCCAGCCTCCCTACCAGACTGTCTTTCACCCAGCCTCTCTACCAGACTCTCTCACCCCTCTAACCCCCTGTCTGACCGGCTCTATCTCTCTCACTCACTCACCCATTGTCTGTTTATCTTTCTGTGTATCTGTCTGTTTGTCCGTCCATCTCGAACATCCGCCACAGGCTCTCTCACTTCACATATCTTACTCTCTACCTTTCTCATGAGTGCCAATGTCCCTCCCTTACTCCTGACCTCTTTGAGTCCCAAATGAAAGTCATTCAGCTCACCTTGGTGTCCATCCTGAGCTGTCGCGTAGTTCCAGAGCTCGTTCCAGAGCAGCGTCCACGGTCTCTTTCCTCTGTGTGTCAGTCAGGAACCATTAAGAACCATTAGTCGACCACACCCTTCTGCTCATGACCTTGTTCCATATCTTGCGCACTACACTTTTTTTTCTCTCACCCACTCTTTCTCTCTCTGTTTGCTGGCTCTCACACGTGGGCCACGTCACTTCTTTTTTTGTTCTGTCTTCCAGACTAGTCTCTCTCACTGTCAGTCATTCTGCCTCAATCGTCTCTGTGTTAGTGGTTCTCGTCTGTCTGTCTTATAGCCTGACGGCTGGTGTTTGCGGCTGGTGTTTGTCTGTCTGTCTGTCTCTCTATTTCTCTCTGTTTGTGTTTGCTTGTCTTTGTCTGCTTGTCTCTCTTTTTGACAGCTTCTCTCCATGTCTGTGTTTTTGCATGTCTCTCATTTTGACAGCTTCTCTCCATATCTGTGTTTTTGCATGTCTCTCATTTTGACAGCCTCTCTCCATGTCTGTGTGTCTACATGTCTCTCTTTTTAACAGCCTCTCTCCATGTCTGTGTGTCTACATGTCTCTCTTTTTGACATCCTCCCTCCGTGTCTGTGTGTCTACATGTCTCTCTTTTTGACATCCTCCCTCCGTGTCTGTGTGTCTGCATGTCTCTCTTTTTAACAGCCTCTCTCCATGTCTGTGTGTCTACATGTCTCTCTTTTTAACAGCCTCTCTCCGTGTCTGTGTGTCTACATGTCTCTCTTTTTGACATCCTCCCTCCGTGTCTGTGTGTCTACATGTCTCTCTTTTTGACATCCTCCCTCCGTGTCTGTGTGTCTGCATCTCTCTCTTTTTAACAGCCTCTCTCCGTGTCTGTGTGTCTGCATGTCTCTCTTTTTAACAGCCTCTCTCCATGTCTGTGTGTCTGCATCTCTCTCTTTTTAACAGCCTCTCTCCGTGTCTGTGTTTCTGCATGTCTCTCTTTTTAACAGCCTCCCTCCGTGTCTGTGTGTCTACATGTCTCTCTTTTGAACATCCTCTCTCCGTGTCTGTGTGTCTGCATGTCTCTCTTTTTAACAGCCTCTCTCCATGTCTGTGTGTCTGCATGTCTCTCTTTTTAACAGCCTCTCTCCATGTCTGTGTGTCTGCATCTCTCTCTTTTTAACAGCCTCTCTCCATGTCTGTGTGTCTGCATGTCTCTCTTTTTAACAGCCTCTCTCCATGTCTGTGTGTCTGCATCTCTCTCTTTTTGACATCCACTCTCTATGTCTGTGTGTCTGCTTGTCTCTCTTTTGCACTATACCCCGTCTTGTACTGCATTCCCCAAATGTGACCCTGGAGACTTTTCAATGCTGTCACCTTTTCAATTAATTGTACACATTTAAACGTAGGGAATGCAGCAAAAATTGTACGCAAAAAGTTTAAATAAAAAATATATATAATTCTCACAGTACTCATACATTTAAAATATATATAATTCTCACAGTACTCATACATTTAAGCATCATCAAAGATTAGCGGGAAGGGAACTGTCCTTCACAGATTCAATTAGTGCAGAACTTCCAGTAAGAAAGTGCATTGAAGAAGCATTGTACTGTACTGAGAAACACAATAAGGAAAATAGCCCCACTGGGCACACACGTCAGCTCAACGTCTAGTTTTGATTTACATTTGGTTGAGTTGTCAACTAACGAGTATTCAAAGTGAAATCAACAAATACAAATTACAGTGTCATTGACTTAGGTTAAAAGTTTGTTTAAAAACAGACTAAATACTCTTACGTTTATGATAATTTTATTCAAGTGCAATTAGTTTTCCATGTTGATTCAACATCACATACATTTTTGTGGGTTGAAATGACAGCATTGATTCCATCAGTTATAGCCCAGTGGGGCGATGCTCTTGGAGAGATGTCAGCACAGCCTCTCCAGCCACTACAATATTACACAACAGTGAGACGCCAGTCCAGGCCGGTCACGATGGACATTGGGGCCAATTCAGGTCCTCAAACAGAGGACACAGTCTTCGCTCCAGGAGTTGGGTTGGCTTTTGGACTGTCCCCATCCAGTCACGTTCTTTACTTGCTCTACATCCTCCTTCTCCTCCTCCTCACAAGACATGCCACTGGCCACACTGCACCAGACCAATGGATATAATATATATATATTTTTAACCTTTTCATCTCTTTTAGATTTCAGCAGGTAGTCTTCAAACACGTGAATACAATCCAAATCAAATGTGATTGGTCACATACACATAGTTAGAAGATGTTATTGTGAGTGTAGCGAAATGCTTGTGCTTCTAGTTCCGACAGTGTAGCAATATCTAACATGTAATCTAACAATTCCACAATAACTACCTAATATACACAAATCAAATCAAATCAAATTTATTTATATAGCCCTTCGTACATCAGCTGATATCTCAAAGTGCTGTACAGAAACCCAGCCTAAAACCCCAAACAGCAAGCAATGCAGGTGTAGAAGCACGGTGGCTAGGAAAAACTCCCTAGAAAGGCCAAAACCTAGGAAGAAACCTAGAGAGGAACCAGGCTATGTGGGGTGGCCAGTCCTCTTCTGGCTGTGCCGGGTGGAGATTATAACAAAACATGGTCAAGATGTTCAAATGTTCATAAATGACCAGCATGGTCGAATAATAATAAGGCAGAACAGTTGAAACTGGAGCAGCAGCACAGTCAGGTGGACTGGGGACAGCAAGGAGTCATCATGTCAGGTATTCCTGGGGCATGGTCCTAGGGCTCAGGTCCTCCGAGAGAGAGAAAGAGAGAAGGAGAGAATTAGAGAACGCACACCTAGATTCACACAGGACACCGAATAGGACAGGAGAAGTACTCCAGATATAACAAACTGACCCTAGCCCCCCGACACATAAACTACTACTGCAGCATAAATACTGGAGGCTGAGACAGGAGGGGTCAGGAGACACTGTGGCCCATTCCGAGGACACCCCCGGACAGGGCCAAACAGGAACGATATAACCCCACCCACTTTGCCAAAGCACAGCCCCCACACCACTAGAGGGATATCTTCAACCACCAACTTACCATCCTGAGACAAGGCTGAGTATAGCCCACAAAGACCTCCGCCACGGCATAACCCAAGGGGGGGGGGGGGGGGGGGCGCCAACCCAGACAGGATGACCACATCAGTGACTCAACCCACTCAGGTGACGCACCCCCTCCAGGGACGGCATGAGAGAGCCCCAGTAAGCCAGTGACTCAGCCCCTGTAATAGGGTTAGAGGCAGAGAATCCCAGTGGAAAGAGGGGAACCGGCCAGGCAGAGATAGCAAGGGCGGTTCGTTGCTCCAGAGCCTTTCCGTTCACCCTCCCACTCCTGGGCCAGACTACACTCAATCATATGATATATATGATATGATATGATATATACAAATCTCAGTAAAGGATTGGAATAAGAACATATACATATAAATGCATGGATGATCAATAACTGAGCGGCATAGGCAAGATGCAATAGATGGTATAACATACAGTATATACATATGAGATGAGTAATGCAAGATATGTAAACCTTATTAAAGTGGCATTATTCAAGTGACTAGGGATCCATTTATTAAAGTGGCCAATGATTTCTGTATGTAGGCAGCAGCCTATCTTTGTTAGTGATGGCTGTTTACAGTCTGATGGCCTCAACATATCTTTATGGTTGTTTTGGTCTCTGAGCGCCGTACTCAGATTATTGCATGGTTTGCTTTTTCGGTAAAGCTTTTTTGAAATCTGACACAGCGGTTGCCTTAAGGAGAAGGGTATCTAAAGTTCTATGTATAACACTTGTATTTTCATCAACATTTATTATGAGTATTTCTGTAAATTGATGTGGCTCTCTGCAAAATCACCGGATGTTTCGGAACTAGTGAACGTAACGCGCCAATGTATACTGAGTTTTTAAAATATAAATATGAACTTTACCGAACAAAACATACATGTATTGTGTAACATGAAGTCCCATGAGTGTCATCTGATGAAGATCAAAGGTTAGTGATTAATTCTATCTCTATTTCAGATTTTTGTGACTCCTCTCTTTGGTTGGAAAAATGGCTGTGTTTTTCTGTGACTTGGCTCTGACCTAACATAATCATTTGTGGGGCTTTCGCCGTAAAGCCTATTTGAAATCGGACACTGTGGTGGAATTAACAAGAAGTGTATCTTTAAAATGGTGTGAAGTACTTGTATGTTTGAGGAATTTTAATTATGACATTTCTGTTGTCCGAATTTGGAGCCCTGCACTTTCACTGGCTGTTGTCATATCGATCCCGTTAGCGGGATCTCAGCCATAAGAAGTTTTAAAAGCGCTGTGCTGTTATAGCCTATCCAACATGCAAATGCATGTACTCTAAATGCAATGCTAGAATGACTGGTTTTATTGTATTCTGGTGTTCTTTATTAACCATGTGCTCCAGACAGGGAGGAATGTGTATGCCATGCCATCAAAGCCAATCGCTAATATCAATAGTTAAAGAGGTTCACCATACTCTTTTAGTTTTAGCATGTATTCAAATCAGCCTTCGTCAAATATTAACCATTAGTTCTGTTTTTATTTCAAGGCTGCCTTTCATAAGACAACTCTTCTATTTTTTTAGAGTTTCATCCAAATCTAAAAGTCACTTTGCATTCTCTTTGCTCGCATAACCCGCTGCAGCAAACGGCGCCAAAGACGTCTGTATGTACTCTCAGGTTTCTGTAGAGCAGGACTAGGGTCATTTCAATTTCATCTCTACTGTACTTAGTTCAGGAAAGGAAAATGTGATGCAGCATATAGGGTAAGGTTTTACTGATTGTATGGTTTGTGTTACGGCATTGGTTCAGCAACCTTATTAGCCACCTGGGATTGACAAAGGTCTATTCCCTTTTATTGCGGTGTATTTTGTTCTATTGTGTAGAAAAAGGGTATAGAAAAGAGGTGTATAAAGAGGAAAAAACATATTGTATTTTTAAGCTAATTCATTTCTCCATTTGTTTCCCGTTCCTACTTGGGTCCTTCTTCTGCACATAATACATCAAACTACCCATGACATGAGAGAAGAGAAATGGACATTGACGGGCCTGTATTAGGCTGTCAAACCTTCAATTTAGCAGAGGATAGTTCCTCTCCACTCCTCCATGATTCATCGGCAGCAGGAGAGAATAGATTTCATTTGAATACCTGCTTGTCACCTTGACTGGAACTTAATGTTCAGTAATGAGACAAATGTGTCTTGACAGACCATGATGGAAAACAACAGACCTTTTATTTAAACTAGGCAAGTCAGTTAATTAAGAACAAATTATTATTTACAATGACAGCCTAGGAACAGTGGGTTAACTGCTTTGTACAGAGGCAGAACAACAGATTTTTACCTTGTCAGCTCGGGGATTCAATCCAGCAACCTTTTGGTTCCTGGCCCCACACTCTAACCACTAGGCTATCTGTCGCCCCTAATTGAGAGACAGCACCAGCCGTCTGGTGAATCATTGGGATTCATCTCTTTCATATCTGGGTAGCTGGGTAGAGACAACCGCAGATGCCTGGCAATGTGGGGGAAACGCATATAGAATAGACGGTAGAAGAACACAGACTTCATCATTATCAGTCACGTGCTTGATCTCAAATAGACTCTAACTGTAAATATTTCTACAACTGTGTTCACAACAGTTACATTTTTAGGCCAATTTGGTGAGAATTTCCCCAATACAGAGTAGTAATAATAAATAATATCTGAGATCTCCTGGGAGACCTCCTCCAGAAATAGAATAGGTCTTAAAGCAGGCGGAATGATCCTCATTAAAATAGAACCAGTGGCTTATAGTATTTTTCCCCTTGGAATGAGTAAATCAAGATGATGTTTTCGACTCTGTCTGTGTGTATTTGCCTGTGTGTGCACTTGTGACTGATATGAAAAATCAAGCTTAAGGGAGAACAAGGAAGTAGGGTGTTGGTTGGTCTGTCTGCCTGTAAATATTGTATGTGTTTGAGTGTGTAAGTGCATGTTCAATGTGAGTTTTATGCAATTATCAGAGGGCTATGAGGAAGTAGTGTTGTTCTTTGTCCTCCTGGGATACGGACACACACACACACACACACACACACACACAAGATATTGTGGTAGGAGGAACATCCCTGTGTGTGTTTGTGTAGATGCTATGCTCTCAGGACAATGTTTGTATGACAATTCCTAATCTGAACCCTCAACTGAATAACACCACCAAGTCAGGTACATTTGTAACCAGGTACATTGTCAAAATGTGCATATCAGTTCGATTTGTACAGACCAGGGAGAAATGTCCTGCAATGAACTTAAACTACATTGAACTAAATACCCATCGGCACAATAAAACCAAGTTAGAGGGCTATCTGAGGGTAGACTTTCTACCTAGATCTTAAATGACATATATCTGTCATACTCTCTCTCTCCACTCGCTTACCCTCTCTTTCAGCCTCCATTCCTCTCTCTCCCTCTCTCTCTCTTTCTCGTCGCAGAGTGGGACTAATGGCCTGCATGGTATCTCTCTAGAATGATGAGTTGAAACTGAAATGTGAAAGACAACAGGATTAGCAGGAGGGAGGCAGACTGTAGATACAGTGTGGTGGTTTTACCCTCACAACACATTACCACGCTCAATTACTGTCTTCATCCCCGACCTTCAGAGGCTCACCCCAGGGCTGGAGGGGCAAACCGGGAGGCCTCAGGGTCTCTTTGTTTCAGAGGAGGGGGGAGGAGGTTGGGGGGAGAGGGTGGGAATGGGGGAGGTTGAGGGGGAGGTAGGTGGAGGAGGTTTGGGCAGTGACCATGTGTTGTAATAATCCCAGGCTTCGTCTGCCGCTGTGAGGGACGTGTGTCACAGACAGGCAGATTGTTCAAAAGGGCAAGGTGCTCACGGCAAGCAGACGCATGGAAGATGGTTTCCGCTTGGGCGAAGCTGCGAGTCCTGCATCACATATGGCCCAAAAGTGCCAGCGGATGTCTGACTGTCTCCCTGTCTACCTTGACTGCCTGTGTCCCTGTCTACCTGTCTGTCTTTCTACCTTTCTGAGTGCAGGGTCTGTAGGATGTAGTACTGACTGCGCTAAAGGGAAGTGGAACGGAGGAGGGTGGGAGGGAAGAGTAGAGTGAAGTGGGAGGGAGGGAGGGAGGAGGGTGGGAGAGAGAAGAGCGGAGTGGGAGGGAGGAGGGTGGGTGAGAGGAGGAGAGGGAAGTAGGGCATTGGGGTAGGAAGCTGGTCTGGGGAGGATGGAGGGAAACCTGTGGCCCCACACAACTGAGAACTTGATTGAAGTTTACGGTCATCTCTGTCCACGCACTTCGAGGCTGCGTTAAAACAATGACTGCTAAATGATCCAAGACCAGCTCAGTTAATCCCTACCATTGTTACAATGAGTCGTCATAATGCTGCATCAAATATACATGATCTTAGGAGCATTGGCAAACACAATGTAAATCATTCGGTGCAATTAGGGGTACATCTGTTTATCCTACAACTATTGTAAGCAGTAATCTTGAGCCTATAAACCAGAGTTACACTCTTAGCACTGAGGCGGTGTGCAATTGTAGGAACACCACTTTATGTAAATAACATGAGTCTACCTCTGATAAGCTTCCCAGTAAAGCATTAAAAACAATCAAGCAACCCAGAAAAGTGCTAAAAATAGTCCATATTAACATGTAAGAAACAAGGTCCATGAAGTCAATAACTTGCTTGTAACAGATGACATTCATATTCTGACATATTAGTGACTAAACTCACTTAGATAATACCTTTGATGATACAGTGGTAGCAATACATGGTTATAACATGTACCGAAAAGACAAATGCCAACAGAGGCGGTGTTGCAGTTTATAATCAGAACCACTTTCCTCAGAAGAGGAGGAGTAGCGAGAAGGATCGGAGGACCAATGCGCAGCGTGGTAAGTGTCCGTAACGTTTATTTACAGACATAAACTGAACACTACAAAACAATAAATGTGAAATGAACGAAACCGAAACAGTACCGTGTGGCAACAAACACTCAAAAGTGAAACCCAGGCTACCTAAGTATGATTCTCAATCAGAGACAACTAATGACACCTGCCTCTGATTGAGAACCATACTAGGCTGAACTCAAAACCCCAACATAGAAAAACACACATAGACTGCCCACCCCAACTCACGCCCTGACCATACTAAATAAAGACAAAACAAAGGAAATAAAGGTCAGAACGTGACAACCACATTCCTGTAAATATTAGAGAGGATCTCATGTTAAATAATGTTGAAGTAATATGGCTACAGGTTCATCTGCCTCACCTAATGCCCATTCTTGTGGGAAGCTGCTATAGACCACCAAGTGCTAACAGTCAGCATCTGGATGATATGTGTGAAATGCTTGATAAGGTATATGATATCAACAGGGAAGTATATTTTCTGGTGATTGAGGGATCGACGTCAACGGGACAGTTGTAAATCATGCAGCGCCATTTGTGACCATCGCAGATTTTTTGAGAAACAACAAATGTCGGTACATATAAGTGTCTTATATCGGCTGAAAGCTTAAATTCTTGTTAAATTAACTACACTGTCCAATTTACATGAGCTATTACCTAACAACAAAACATTTTTTCATCACGATAGGTTTGATAAATTCAACTCTGAAGGTGAAATGGATACTTACATTCTGAAATATTGCTCTGATTTATCATCCAAAGGGTCCCAGAGATAACATGAAGTGTCGTTTTTTTATTTTTTTTTATTCATATCCTAAAAAGGTCCATATAGCATGCACAATCTATTTTGTATTTCCACTCGTTCAATTTAATTGCAACCAGGCAAATCACGTTCGTATGTATTCCTCGGAGATCCTAGAACGTAATGAAGACCGATGACGTGGCCGGTCTTCATTTGATCAACTATATCTTTGTCAAATAAGCACCAATCGGGGTCAAACAAAGCTAGCTAGATAGCCAATGAGCTGGGCTTTACGGGAGTATCCAGTGTCTGTCGCAAAGTGTAGGTGCTAACCTTTTGCGACAGCATGCCTTTTCCTTTTGGATAAAAATTATAAGCATTTTCAGAGTTATGAAGTTATGAAAACTGGTTGTTTTGCAAATGTTGAACTTATAATATGGCTACTAATACTGGAAAAGCTAAATCAAAGTCCAAGTATATAGATTTGACAATATTCTCGCAACGTAATGTAATAATGTCTCCTTCACGATTTACCTAAATGTCCCTGGGTGACTTCACACTAAATGTCATGTAGTTCGCTCATACTTCAAGTTATCCTACGGAAACTTTGCACATACACTGCCATCTTGTGGGCTTTAAAGCAGTATCCAAATCCATAGGATGTAGTGATCACAATATAATAGCCATATCTAAGAAAACCAAAGTTCCAAAAGCTGGGCCTAATATAGTGTATAAGAGGTCATATAATAAGTTTTGTGGTGATTCATATCTTGATTATGTAAAGAATATTTGCTGGTCTGTGGTGTCTAATGAAGAGCAACCAGACGCTGCACTTGACGCATATATGAAACTACTTATTCCAGTTACTAATAAGTACGCACCCATTAAAAAAATGACTGTACAAATTGTTCAATCCCCTTGGATTGATGAGGAATTTATAAATTGTATGGTTGAGAGGGATCTGGCAAAAGGTACGGCAATTAGGTCTGGCAGCCCAACTGAATCGCAAACGTACTGCAAATTAAGAAATCATGTGACTAAACTAAATAAAAAGGAACTACACTATAAAACAAATATAAATTATATAAAGAATTATAGTAAAACGTTTTGGTGCACCTTAAATGAAATCTTGGGGAAAAAGCCAACTCGTCTCCTTCATTTATTGAGTCAGATGGCTCATTCATCACAAAGCTCACTGATATTGCAAACTACTTTAATTACTTTTTCATTGGCAAGAACTTATGGCAAGGAGTCCCCTAAAGGGAACACCCCCTCCCATTCAGCTGAAAAGATGGAAATTCAAAAAATATTCTTTAGAAATATTTAACTTTCACACATTAACAAGTTCAATACAGCAAATGAAAGATACACATCTTGTTAATCTACCCATCGTGTCCGATTTTCATGCAAGTGTTATTCACAGAATTAAAGATAAACGTATCCTCTATGCAACCACTGTGTCAGATTTCAAAAAAACGTTACGGAAAAATAATAATCTGAGAACTGCTATCAGAACCCAAAGAAATAGCAGCCATTTTGGCGTCAACAGAAGCTACAAAAAACACTATAAATATTCATTTACCTTTGAATATCTTCATCAGAAGGCAGTTCCAGGAATCCCAGTTCGACAATAAATGACTGATTTGTTCCATAAAGTTCCATAAAGCCCATCATTTAGCCACTTGTTGTTAGCTTGTTCAGCCCAGCATTCAATCCTCAAAAAGCACGAGCAATTCCTCCAGACAAAAACTCAAAAAGTTCCGTTACAGGTCGTAGAAACAAGTCAAATGATGTGTGCAATCCATATTTAGGATGTTTTAAACATTAATCAGCAATAAGGTTCCAACTGGAGAATTTAATTGTCTGAAGAAACGCATTGGAACGGAAGAACACTCTCTCGTGACCGCGTGCAATGAGACCGAGGATTTCTGCCAGACCACCCACTCAAAGAGCTATTATGAGGTCCTCCTTTCATCCAAAAGTGAAAATGTTGCCCACTAGCCCCAACAGGTTGGCAAACTTTGGGATGACATGCCAGCAACAAACGCTGACACCACACATCCAAGTATATCGGACCAAGTTATGAAAGACAAGCATGGTACTTTTGATTTACGTAAAGTCAGTGTGGAAGAGGTGAAAAAATTATCAACAATGACAAGCCACCAGGGTCTGACAATCTAGATGGAAAATTACTGAAGATAATAGCAGACTATATTGCCACTCCTATTTGCCACATCTTCAATTTAAAATTATGTCTGTGAGTATAACAGAACTGATATGGCAGTCGAAACCCCGAGGACAAACCATCCACCCCAAAGAAAATTCAGCCTACCACTGTTTTCAATGGCTGTCACTTTTATTATTAGGCTAAATCCTCTCAGATTGCAGTTCCTAGGGCTTCCACTAGATGTCAACAGTCTTTAGAAAGAGTTTCATGCTGTTTTTTGGAAAAATGAGCCAGAAATTGTTGTTTTTCTAGGTGGCTCCCAAGAGAACGCGTTATTTGGTATTTTTCTCCGGTAAAGACAATAACAATTCTCTGTCTTCAATTTTATAGTTTATTTACATATTAGGGTACCTAAGATTTTGATTATAAACGTTGTTTGAGTTTATTAGTAACGTTTGGGATTCATTTTGTGTGCATTTTGAGGGAGGGAAACTGGGTGGATTATTGACTGAAGCGCGCCAGCTAAACTGAGTTTTTATGGATATAAAGAAGGACATTATGGAACAAAAGGACCATTTGTGATGTATCTGGGACCTTTTGGAGTGCCAACAGAAGAAGATCATCAAAGGTAAGGCATTTATTATATCACTATTTCTGACTTTCGTGGCGCACCTGCCTGGTTGAAATATGTTTTTCATGCTTTTGTATGGGGGGCGCTGTCCTCAGATAATCGCATGGCGTGCTTTCGCCGTAAAGCCTTTTTGAAATCTGACACGGCGGCTGGATTAACAAGAAGTTAAACTTTATTTTGATATATTACACTTGTGATTTTATGAAAGTTAAATATTTATAATTCTGTAGTTAGAATTTCGCGCTCTGCAATTTCACCGGAACTGCCTGCTACTCTGTCCCAGATGCCAATATATGCATATTATTAGTAGTATTGGATAGACAACACTCTGAAGTTTCAAAAACTGTTTGAATGATGTCTGTGAGTATAACAGAACTCATATGGCAGACGAAACAAATCCAACCAGGAAGTGGGAAATCTGAGGTTTGTAGTTTCATTTAAGTGATTGCCTATCCAATATGCTGTGTCTATGGGGCCAGATTGCACTTCCCAAGGCTTCCAGCAGATGTAACAGTCTTTAAGAAGTTGTTTGAGGCTTCTATTGTGGAAGGGTGTCAAATAAGAGCTGTTTCAACAAGTGGACTAGGGGCACTATTTTTATGTTTGGAAAAATAACGTCCCCAAAGTAAACGGCCTATTTCTCAGGACCAGATGCTAGATTATGCATATAATTGACAGATTAGGATGGAAAACACTGTCTGCGAAAATATTGTCTGTGAGTATAACAGAACTGATATTGCAGGCGAAACCCTGAGGAAAATCCAGTCAAGAAGTGCCTCTTATTTTGAAACCATTCTGTTCCTATGCATGCCTATCCTCCATTTCAAGGGATATCAACCATATTCCTTTTTCTCTGGCTCCCCTAAGGTGTCAACAGTCTTTAGATATAGTTTCAGGCTTTTATTTTTAAAAATGAGCGTGAAAGATCACATTGCGTAATTGGGTAGATGGGGGCTCTCAGAGTGAGTTTTTGCGCTACAGAGTAAAGCCACCATTGTTCCTCCCACTGTTATTGAAAAACCTACACACTCGGTTGATATATTATCGAATATATATTTTAAAAACTACTTGAGGAATGATTATAAAAAACATTTGATATGTTTCTGTGGACATTATGAAGACTATTTGGAATTTCCGTATGCGTTGTCGTGACCGCTCTTTCCTGTGGATTTCTGAACATAACGCGACAAACAAACATCGGTATTTTAGGTATAAAAATAATCTTTATGGAACATTTGTTGCGTAACTGGGAGTCTCGTGAGTGAAAACATCCGAAGATCATCTAAGATAAACGGTTAATTTGATTGCTTTACTGATTTTCGTGACCAAGCTTCCTGATGCTAAGTGTACATAATGCTATGCTAGGGTATCGATAAACTTACAGAAACGCTTGGATTGCTTTCGCTGTAAAGCATAATTTCAAAATCTGAGACGACAGGTGGATTAACAAAAGGATAAGCTGTGTTTTGCAATATTGCACTTGTGATTTCATGAATATGAATATTTTTCAGTAATATTATTATTATTTGACTGTTGCGCTATGCTATTCAGCGGTTGCTGACGAAAATGATCCCGCGACAGGGATGGGTAGCGTCAAGAAGTTAAGAACAAGTTTATTTTTAATTCTATGTAAAACATGTGTCTTTCATCAAAGTTTATGATGAGTATTTCTGTTATTTGATGTGGCTCTCTGCAATTTCTCCAGATGTTTTGGAGGCATTTCTGAACATGGCGCCAATGTAAACTGTAGTTTTTGGATATATATATGAACTTGATTGAACAAAACATACATGTAATGTGAACATTGAGTCCTGGGAGTGTCATGATTCATTTTATCTATATTTCTGCTTTTTGTGACACCTCTCTTTGGTTGGAAAATGTCTGAATGCTTTCTGTGACTAGTTGCTGACCTAACATAATGATATGTTCTGCTTTCGCCGAAAAGCCTTTGGTTGAATTAACGAGAAGTGTATCTTTAAAATGGTGTAAAATACTTGTATGGTTGGGGAATTTTAATTGTGAGATTTCTGTTGTTTTGAATTTCGTGCCCAGCATTTTCACTGGCTGTTGGCGAGATGGGAGCGTCCCGAACGATCACAGAGAGGTTAAGAGTAGCTGCTGCTTTTTGTGACATTTCCAGTAAAGGCTCTTGTTGGAGAAAGATTTTGGATATGACATGTATCTGTATAAAAACACGAGGCATGTTGGAATTGTGTATCAGTTAGGCCTAGGACTAGATTATCCTTGCCATTTTATTTGTACAGTAGAGTATAGTCAATTGTTACTAAAAGATCTGTAAGAAAAACTCTGTTTTGTTACTTCGTCTTTTACATTTTACGTCTTTGGATCGACGGGAGGCCTAATTTGTATTGATTGACTGTCCCACAACATCACCTACTGTAAATATTGTATCTTTTGGTAGTAACATTTTGATCAGTTGAAAGGCTTCCTATTCATATCGTACTCAATACCAGCACAGCACTAAGAGTTTCTATTTGAGTCTGAGGTATTTTCCACAATCTGGAATCAAGGCTTAAGCTTCCTAAACTAACTGTCCTCTGAGCTCAAAAGGTAAATCATAGTCGTTTTGCTCTGGGCGTCGCTCAACCACCGGATCCTTCCTTCTGATTGGCTGCTGTGGGGCAGTCAAGCCCCTCCCACTTCCCTGTTGGAGAAGAAAGCTGTGTCAAGAAGGTGAGAGACATGACGATACTATATAGCACCGTTTACAAAATCCTAACTTGAAATAATTTTGATGCGAAACTTCCCATCCAATCTCTATGTTATTTGGGAAAAAATCAAGGTGATAAAACACATCTAGTCCAATATGTGAAACTATAAGGGTCATCACCCCTCAGGGATCAATAACTAGCACTTTATCCCAGTGGGGTTGTGCTGACCTGAGGGTAACTGGGTGGGGGTGGTCTCCACTCTCGCCTCTGCTCTGGTAACCAGGGGTCAAACTGGGAAGGAGGCAGTGGGAGAGACAACCCCAGCACGTCCTGATACATGCCCCAGTCTCTCACCTCCTCATACTCATGGCCTATGGGCTCTAGTGGGTAGCAGCGGCCATCTTGAAAAAGAGAGCCAAAGAGGTCATTTGAAGTTAAACAGAGAAATGTCTCTGTCTTTTCTCTTGTGATGTATTATTCATAGGTAGTATTTTGGTTTCTCTCACCTTGCCCTTGTGCTCCCTCGGGGTGGGGGTAGAGAGAGGGGTGGTAGTCACTGGTGGGGTAGTAGTAGTGGGAGCCCTCCTGGGAGGACAAAGACCATAGGTGAAAACATAGACAGATGCTGTACTGTACAGTCGTGGCCAAAAGTTTTGAGAATGACACAAATATTAATTTCCACAAAGTTTGCTGCTTCAGTGTCTTTAGATATTTTTGTCAGATGTTACTATGGAATACTGAAGTATAATTACAAGCATTTCTTAAGTGTCAAAGGCTTTTATTGACAATTACATGAAGTTGATGCAAAGAGTCAATATTTGCAGTGTTGATCCTTCTTTTTCAAGACCTCTGCAATCTGCCCTGACATTCTGTAAATTAACTTCTGGGTCACATCCTGACTGATGGCAGCCCATTCTTGCATAATCAATGCTTGGAGTTTGTCAGACTTTGTGGGTTTTTGTTTGTCCACTTGCCTCTTGAGGATTGACCACACGTTCTCAATGGAATTAAAGTCTGGGGAGTTTCCTGGCCATGGACCCAAAATATCGATGTTTTGTTCCCCAAGCCACTTAGTTATCACTTTTGCCTTATGGCAAGGTGCTCCATCATGTTGGAAAAGGCATTGTTCATCACCAAACTGTTCCTGGATAGTTGGGAGAAGTTGCTCTCTGAGGATGTGTTGGTACCATCCTATTCATGGCTGTGTTAAAGGCAAAATTGTGAGTGAGCCCACTCCCTTGGCTGAGAAGCAGCCCCACACATGAATGGTCTCAGGAAGCTTTACTATTGGCATGACACAGGACTGATGGTAGCACTCACCTTATCTTCTCTGGACAAGCTTTTTTCCGGATGCCCCAAACAATCAGCAGTCCAATCCTTGTACCTTTTGCAGAATATCAGTCTGTCCCTGATGTTTTCCTGGAGAGAAGTGGCTTCTTTGCTGCCCTTCTTGACACCAGGCCATCCTCCAAAAGTCTTTCTCCTCACTGTGCGTGCAGATGCACTCACACCTGCCTGCTGCCATTCCTGAGCAAGCTCTTTACTGGTGGTGCCCCGATCCCGCAGCTGAATCAACTTTAGGAGACGGTCCTGGTGCTTGCTGGACTTTCTTGGGCTCCCTGAAGCCTTCTTCACAACAATTGAACCGCTCTCCTTGAAGTTTTTGATGATCCGATAAATAGTTGATTTAGGTGCAATCTGACTGGCAGTAATATCCTTGCCTGTGAAGCCCTTTTTGAGCAAAGCAATGATGACGGCACGTGTTTCCTTGCAGCTAACCATGGATGACAGAGGAAGAACAATGATTCCAAGCACCATCCTCCTTTTGAAGCTTCCAGTCTGTTATTCGAACTCAATCAGCATGTCCTCGTCAACACTCACACCTGTGTTAACGAGAGAATCACTGACATGATGTCAGCTGGTCCTTTTGTGGCAGGGCTGAAATGCAGTGGAAATGTTTTTTGGGGATTCAGTTCATTTGCATGGCAAAGAGACACTTTGCAATTAATTGCAATTCATCTGATCACTCTTAATAACATTCTGGTGTACATGCAAATTGCCATCATACAAACTGAGGCAGCAGACTTTGTGAAAATTAATATTTGAGTCATTCTCAAAACTTTTGGCCACAACTGTACATGGTGACTCTGTAGAGAGACACATGACAAACAGTATATTTTGTTGCCTAGACTAGATGTATTGTATTATAACTCAGGGTTAGCTAACATCTCTGAGGAGAATTTGCTTGCATTAGATCCTAATCTAACAATAGCCTCTCTCTGCCGGTGTTGTTATATTCTACTTAACATTTTTCTGTAGGGTTCAATGCCTTGTTGGCCTTTTACAATGTGCAATTTCACCAGGATCGAAGTGTATTTTGCATGCTAATTGTGGGCTATCGATCTCCCTTTCCTACTCTGAGAACAGCCAAAGGTGTTTATTAGTTTATCTCTCCTCTGTTTCCCTCGTTATGCCTGACTCCTCCACTTCCTCTCTTCTGACCGATCTCCCCCTTCCTTAATCCTTCCTTTTCTGCTCACCTCTCCACCTCTGTCTGCTAACATCCTCCTACCTCCCATCCCTCCTGTTTTTTCACTTTATTCTTCTCCTATTCCTCTCTAAGCCCCTCCCTCTGTCTCTTTATTTTGTCATCTTCCTCTTCTCTCCCCTTCATCCACCACACCTTACTGTGTTTTTCACTCTCTCAGTTATCTCCCTCTCTGTCATCCCCCTTTCTCCCTCTTTCCTCTCCTTACTCCCTCTTTCCTCTCCTTACTCCTTCTCCTCAGTTGTGCAACTCACTAAGTATCCCCCTTTTTCCCCTCTCTTTCCTCCACCCCGCCTCTCCCCACCTCCTCCTCCCCCTCGCTCTCCTCTTACCCCAGCGTAGCTCTCGTAGACACTGCTGTCTGGTTCTGATCCGCTGTCGATGAGGAGGGTGCACTGGGCCGCAGGATTCACCAGTTCTCTGACCTCATACCTGGTGGAGCCGCTGGCAGTGGACACAGTGGACCTGGATACGACAGACAGAACAAAGCGTCTAACCTTCTCCATTCTTTTTTACTTTTCTGTATCTTTTTTAATTAGAAAACACAGCATCACATCCCGACTCCCCAACCGCCCACCCACATCCTCCCATCTCACTCTTTTATTTTTTTTCCTTCCCATTTTTAAATTAAGACATATCAACATCAGCCAATCAACACCCTCCATCCCATCACCCACCCACTCATCGTATGTCACTCTTTCTTAATCCCCAGGGAGAATATAGCTACATACAAAGACATGTACACTACAGTACAGTGCACAAGAGCATAGCACTGTCAATGCCATATGGCGTATTGCATTTTAAGTATATTCGGATGTGACACCTATATTTGCGCTGTTGCTTTGCCCCCTAATTGCAAAGTTAGACTGACAGGAGTGTCTGCTTTACTCTTTTGCTGCTACATTACATCATACAAAACGGGAGACTTTTGTACGTCACAGGGTCCTGTAGTTTTGCTGTTGTGGGTGCTGGGTGTGGTCTGTCAGTAGAGCAGGGTTTAGATTGGACGTATAGTCATTTGTCTGTACACACTGGACTGGATTGGGTGCTGACTAGCCTGGACACACAGAGACAGACTAAGATGATGACTCACCCATCTCCTTCACTCTTCTTCCCATCTGAAACACTGCCTTTACTCTCTGGAGAAGAGAGGGAGGGAGAGTGAGAGAGGGAGAGAGAGTGAGGGCAAGAGAGAGAGAGCGAGAGAGGGTGGGGGATGAATGAGTGGGGATTAGAAATAGGATAGGGGCACTATTGAAAAAGTAAAATAGATCTGACAGAGAAGGATGGATGAAGAAATAAAGAAGTGTGTGAGGACGAAGGGTGGAGAGGAGAGAGTGAGATGAGAGGTATGTGAGATATGCGACCTGACAGTTGCAGGGAACGGAAACTGAGGGAGACAGATATAGAGATAACGGAAGTGAGGGATGGAGGGAGAGAGAGAGAGAGAGAGAGAGAGTGAGATGGAGAGAGAGAAAAAAATAAAATAAAATAAAATAAATTAGATGAAGGGAAAGATAGAGGGAAGAAGTGACAGTCTTGGAGGATGGTTGCAGAGGGAGGGAGGGGCAGATGGGTGTGTTTGGAGGGAAAGGAGGAAGAGAAGAGATAAGAAGACACAGAGAGAGAAATAGCGGGAGAGAGAAAGAAAGAAAGAAATGAGAGATGCATTAAGATTCAGGCTCAACTCTTTGGTGATTTGGGCAGAGGTTTCTGAGACAGATGCAGAAGAAAACAGTCACACAACCTTGACCATGGTTTTGCCACGGTTACCTGTCTGGCCCCGCCTTTTCTTCCACCTCAGACACAGGAAGCAGCCCAGCCAGTTGAGAGCCAGCAGCGGAGCCCCACCAACCACCGCCATGATCACAGTCTGATACAGTGACAACCCTCTTGTCTCTGATTTACAAGAGAACCAAGAACAGGAATGAGTTGATCCACCATGATGACATCATAGGAAGCAAGATCCAGGAAGAGGGTGTTCGATTGTAAATAATTGTGGTTTGTATGATTAATAGCTTTTGTGTGATTAAGGGGAAGTAGAAAGAGGCCTTAAGTCTCTGGGGATGTTTTTGTATTGTAAGGTGATAGTAAAAGTAGAGAGAAAGGGTTAGTTGATATTAGGGAGTGTGTAGTTTTAGATAACTGTCTGTTAGGATTCCGGTGACTGGAAACCACAGATACAGTGCCTTGCGAAAGTATTCGGCCCCCTTGAACTTTGCGACCTTTTGCCACATTTCAGGCTTCAAACATAAAGATATAAAACTGTATTTTCTTGTGAAGAATCAACAACAAGTGGGACACAATCATGAAGTGGAACAACATTTATTGGATATTTCAAACTTTTTTAACAAATCAAAAACTGAAAAATTGGGCGTGCAAAATTATTCAGCCCCTTTACTTTCAGTGCAGCAAACTCTCTCCAGAAGTTCAGTGAGGATCTCTGAATGATCCAATGTTGACCTAAATGACTAATGATGATAAATACAATCCACCTGTGTGTAATCAAGTCTCCGTATAAATGCACCTGCACTGTGATAGTCTCAGAGGTCCGTTAAAAGCGCAGAGAGCATCATGAAGAACAAGGAACACACCAGGCAGGTCCGAGATACTGTTGTGAAGAAGTTTAAAGCCGGATTTGGATACAAAAAGATTTCCCAAGCTTTAAACATCCCAAGGAGCACTGTGCAAGCGATAATATTGAAATGGAAGGAGTATCAGACCACTGCAAATCTACCAAGACCTGGCCGTTCCTCTAAACTTTCAGCTCATACAAGGAGAAGACTGATCAGAGATGCAGCCAAGAGGCCCATGATCACTCTGGATGAACTGCAGAGATCTACAGCTGAGGTGGGAGACTCTGTCCATAGGACAACAATCAGTTGTATATTGCACAAATCTGGCCTTTATGGAAGAGTGGCAAGAAGAAAGCCATTTCTTAAAGATATCCATAAAAAGTGTCGTTTAAAGTTTGCCACAAGCCACCCGGGAGACACACCAAACATGTGGAAGAAGGTGCTCTGGTCAGATGAAACCAAAATTCAACTTTTTGGCAACCATGCAAAACGTTATGTTTGGCGTAAAAGCAACACAGCTCATCACACTGAACACACCATCCCCACTGTCAAACATGGTGGTGGCAGCATCATGGTTTGGGCCTGCTTTTCTTCAGCAGGGACAGGGAAGATGGTTAAAATTGATGGGAAGATGGATGGAGCCAAATACAGGACCATTCTGGAAGAAAACCTGATGGAGTCTGCAAAAGACCTGAGACTGGGACGGAGATTTGTCTTCCAACAAGACAATGATCCAAAACATAAAGCAAAATCTACAATGGAATGGTTCAAAAATAAAAATATCCAGGTGTTAGAATGGCCAAGTCAAAGTCCAGACCTGAATCCAATCGAGAATCTGTGGAAAGAACTGAAAAATGCTGTTCACAAATGCTCTCCATCCAACCTCACTGAGCTCGAGCTGTTTTGCAAGGAGGAATGGGAAAAAATTTCAGTCTCTCGATGTGCAAAACTGATAGAGACATACCCCAAGCGACTTACAGCTGTAATCGCAGCAAAAGGTGGCGCTACAAAGTATTAACTTAAGGGGGCTGAATAATTTTGCACGCCCAATTTTTCAGTTTTTGATTTGTTAAAAAAGTTTGAAATATCCAATAAATGTCGTTCCACTTCATGATTGTGTCCCACTTGTTGTTGATTCTTCACAAAAAAATACAGTTTTATATCTTTATGTTTGAAGCCTGAAATGTGGCAAAAGGTCGCAAAGTTCAAGGGGGCCGAATACTTTCGCAAGGCACTGTATTTTCAATGGCCTAAACAGCAACAAGATAAGAGGAAGTGGTGCCAACAGTGGTTGAGATGATTGAAACTCCTGGGTCATGGTTAGCAGCAGACCATGTCCTTAAGCTCCATGGAAAGTGCTGTGTGATGTGAGTGGAAAACTACTGATATATCATTGTATGGGTGGGAAGCTTTGCTGGGATATAAGAGTGCTGCGCCACTCGAAAGGCACATATACGGCTGCACCACTCGATGGGCGCCCATTACAGCTGTTGCGTCTTTGGTATTTAACAATTGAACTTCACTCTGAGTTTTGACTCTTTTGTGGTAAATACGTTGCATAATGAGTCAAACTTATTAAGGGATAATAATAATCAGTATGTAAGCTGGTCTCTCACTTCCTTTATTGATAGAAGACTAACAGAAGGAAAGAAAGTAGCATTTATGACCACGGCTGCCATAACTACAGTACCATTACTCAAAGAGCACACATTTAAGGGCATTTGAGGTGCATACTGTATATTAACATGATTTAGCCAGCTTAGAAAATAGGTGTTTTCCATAGTTCCAAAAAATATTGGGTAAACTTACCTTCCCCTAAGGGATCCTCTTCCTGGACTGCTCCTTCCCACTCTGGTTAGAAGAACCATGGAAGACAGGGAAAAAAACATCAATGCTGTTCTAACACTGCAAGATAAACCTGGGTCAAATGTCAAATGACATCCTACTCCCCATATAGTGCCAAGACTATTAATGTTCTACAAAATGGGGCATAGGATGTCATTAGAGACATAACCTGATCTCAACACCAGCTGGGCAGGAGTTCAAACCATCTAATGTCCGACCATTGTCCCTCTCCTAGCTTGGACCCAGAAGTCATGTTGTGAACTTGCTCTAGACTGACCCTCGGTGGTGATGGTGAGTACTGAGTTGTTGTCTGCGTAGCCACTCTCTCCCATGGAGTTGAGTGCGTTGACAGAAAAGTTGTATGTAGTGGCGGGGGACAGGCCTGTCACAATGAAGATGTTTGCTCTCGGAGGGAACACATCCACGTAGAGGAAACTCACAGAGTCAGCCCAACGGTACCTGTCAATCAACAGTATCTTAGTCAGTACAGGGATGGGCTCTAACCTGACAGGAGTGAAATGGAATTGACCCTTGATCCAGACCTGTTCCTAATATCCCTATCAAGGATGTGTTGGTTGCTTATGAATGCAAAGAAGAGATCACAATATTTGACACATCGTGTTCGGCCAAACTGTAGTCAATGCTCTATCACCTGACACGGAATCTCTGCTCCAAGCCCCCATCGAAGCCTGGGATCCATTCTAGAGTTGCAGAGGCATGGGTGAAGCTGACCAGGCGGAATTCTGAGGGAGGATCTGGTTGATCTGTGTGTTAGAGAGAGAGATGGAAGGTAAGAGAACGAGAGAGGGGGTGGGCAGAGAAAGGGAGAGAAAATTGGTGGGAAAAATGTAGAGAAATGGAAAGAGAGAGAGAGAAAGAGGGGGGGGGGTAGATTGAAGGGTAGGTGAAATAGGAGGATAGAAAGGATAAACAAGAGAATGACAGAGGAAGAGAGCAGAAGAGAAGGAGTTCAGCACTAGAATGAGAGAGAGAAGCTGTGCTTGCAGGCGTATAGGCAGCTCTGTTTGCAGAGTAAATCATTTCCATTATCAGTTCCGCTCATAAGATACGAGGTTAGAGGGGTCAGTCTTATTTGGATCTGTCTTTTTTTAATCCAAACAGCGGCAGCGAGGCGGGCAGGGATAGAATACAGCCTTCTTTCCGTTCCCGGCCTTCTGATGATAAGGAAGCATATAACATTTATTATCGCTGCGTCAGATTAATTATGAATATTCAAGGCAGTAAAAAAAAAACAGAGGGAGAGAAAAAAACAGCATTGAATATTGAATTGTATTTCACGCTTTTAAACATTAAATGAGTCCAATGGAGGCCAGGGGGCTCGCTGGGAGCAGGGGCCGTGTTGACATCGCCGGCGTAGGAACACACTTGCTAGTGAGCCAGAGGGCGACTCAGCCTATCTGACAGAGCGAGGAATTAGAGCTATAGGCAGGGGATAAAGGAGAGATACTCGGGTGTCTGACACTGAGGACTGACACTGAGGACTTGCTCTTCCTACAGTCGAGAGAGACAGAACATTTTCTCTATAAGCTGGAGGGTCCTCCCACACTAATAAAATTGTGGACATGACAGCACATACACAAACACACAAACACTATGGATGTAGCTAAATTAGGACCATTGGGACTCTAGCAGTTGGCTGTAAAGTACGTGTTTTACATCATAGCAACATCCCTGGGCCCTGATATCTGACTTAACCTTTGACCTTTTACCCATTCACACACACACACACACACACACACACACACACACACACACACACACACACACACACACACACACACACACACACATACTGGTGCTGAGCAGTTGGATGTTGAGTGTGTCTTCTCCCAGAGTGTTGCGAGCAGTGCAGGTGAATACTGCGTAGTCCAGCGCTGCACTCACATTCACCACGGTTACCGTGCTGGTGTGTAATGAGCCCTCCCTAACGGTCTTCTCCTGGTACCTGCAGCACACGCAGCACACACACACACACACACACACACACACACACACACACACACACACACACACACACACACACACACACACACACACACACACACACACACACACACACACACACACACACACACACACACACAATATGGTTATAGGGCAGACAGCAGGCACTGTGACAGGTATTTGCATAGGGAGAGGCAAAGTCCCAAATTAAGATTTAATGGTGAGATACTGAATGAATGTATAAACTATGGAAACGAATCTAGTTATCCACCATCATGAATATTTTGCCACATTCTCATGACACAGTAGTTTACGTTTCTACATTGTTGGGGATATGTGTGGCTATGTTTGAGTACGTGAGCGTGTGTGTGTGTGGAACGGGGAGAAGGTGAGAACCAGATGGAGAGTGAGGGGTGGGATGTGCTCTCACCTGGGGTGTATGAAGTCTATGGGCACGCCATTTTTAGCCCAGGAGAAGTGGAGCCGGGGGATGCCCTCTCCCTGGCACACCACCTCAGCTGTTCTGGTGCCATCCCCTCTGCTCGCCACCTTATTCCACTGAGCCCCCTTCTGGAGCTCTGGCTTAACTACACAGGAAAGGACAAACACACAGCCAGAGATGTTCACATTGTACATGTACAAACAGAAATGGATAGACAGAAACATGGAATACAAGCAAATTAATACAGATATGCATAGACATAGTGAATGGTGCCACACAAACAAAGACACCCACAACACTTTTCCATTCCATTGCACCCATGATGTATTCACACGACAGGATTGATAGATCTTGGTAGAGCTCGTTAGACTCACAGCGCACCACCAGCTGGACTGAAACGCTGGCAGGGGGCTCTATGTTGTTGTCGGCAGTGCACTGGTAGCGTCCGGCGTGTGCCCGAGTCGCCCCTTGGATGGTCAGCTGCCCAGTGGCCTCATCCTGGCTCTGCTCCCCCATCTCCTCCATCTCCCCCTCACCCTGAGGAAGACAGGGATAGTGGCAAATGAGAGGAAGACAGGAGGACAGCATGCACATCTTCGTACACCCCCACCCCCTCCTGTGCAAGATCAGTACAGGTACTCCAGGGGGAGCGGCGAAAGAAAGAGAGAAAAAGAGTAAAAGAGAGAAAAAAAGAGAGCAGTAGATACAGGATAGAGAGCGTACGTTGATGAATGTGCCCTTTAGTTGCCGCGCCATAATGAAAGCAATTTTTCTGGATTTGGGCCAAGTGTGGAGCCGGGAGCCGGGAGAGGTGGGGCGGAAGGATAGTTAGAGCCGCTGAAATATGGCACATCTCTGCATTTAAGAGGGGGAGTGATAAACGGCAAGAAATGGTCAAATAAAAGAAAGGAGGCCAGATAAAGGGAAATCAAATCAGGAGAAAGGAGAGGTGAAATGAGATGGGGATATGGGGGTTCTCACCAGCCATTTCCAGGAGAACATTTCAGTGTTGATGATGGGGTTGGCATCTGCTACACAAAACAGGTCTGCTGTCTCCCCCACGTCCACATAGACTGGGTCCTTCTCCATCTTCACACTAGGGGCATCTGGGGAGTAGACAATAAGAAAGTAGGACGAGAGAAACAGTAGGAAAGTACACTTCTACTTTAGAACTTAAGGAACAATCAGTCACTCACCGACCTCCGACCTCCAACTCTCTCTCTAATTCTATTAATTCTATTCTATTCTATTCCATTCTATTCTATGCATCACTGATCCTACAGACACCCTGTACATACTGTAAATAATGACCTTTCTCTAAGTGACCACTTTATATGAAATATTTGCCAATCAATTTAACCCCAGTATATTTTAGAACTGTCCCAACCCCCTACTGTCAGACACCCCTGCCCAATTCAATGTCCCTAAATTGGGCCACATCACCCTGGAGGTTCCCCATTGCATGCCGCTTGTCCTCCACTTTAACTTTGAGCGAGACAGAGGCAGGGAGGGTGCAGTCATCATGGCCCACTTTCCCTCCTTCCATCCCTCCTTCAGTCAGTCACTATGTCCTGAATACAGCAGCACTATGACTCCATCAACATACTGTAGTGTAATCCCTTTCCACCTGACTGTGTGCTCTTCTCTTCCTGTGGGTGCCATCTACTTATAACAGTAGTGGCATTAGTGTCCCAACGCCCCCGTCTGTGCTCATACACACAGCACACTGATGGAATTACCAGAGACACTTATGGCCTTCTCACACACCACATTCATTTTAACCAGGAACAACATTGTTAAGTAGGCTACAGCGCCACCCATTAAAGCTATTACAATCCTCTATACATTATGGAAACCTCCAACTGTCAGGTTCCATCGGATCAGGACAGCGCTGTGCTGTCTGTCCATTAGGCTTGTACTGTACTGTAGGTTTTACTGGAACATTCAGATCTACATTCAGAACAGTGCGATTGTTACATCATTAAGAGGGCAGTGGGATGGGGATGTGTCGGTCGGTTGGTTCAAGGTTGTGACAGAATTGGTGTTTTTGGGTATACAACACTAGCATGTAATGTAGGTGGCTTGATGAACCACACTCGCATGAGGACTGAGTAACCTTGCCTGTCCTGAGTCCTGAAGACTTGTGTTCAATCCCTGAGCTAATGCCTAGACTTGAGTTCAGTGTTCTAACACGGTGTTGAGGTGAGTAGACAGACCAGATTCAACGCCAGTGAGACTTACACTGTACGTCCAGAGTGATGGTGGTATTGTCAGACCCCACCTCGTTGGTACAGTTCACAGTGTAGACCCCGGTGTCTCTCCTTGTCACATTCCAGATCTCAAACGCTGTGCTCTCAGTAAAGTGGTACCGAGGATCCATTTCTGTTCATAAACACACACACACACACACACACACACACACACACACACACATACACACACACACACACACACACACACACACACACACACACACACACACACACACACACACACACACACAGACACACACACACACACAGCCGTCCACAGCCACACAAAAATATTCATTATAAATGCAGAAACCACACGTCCCTAAGCCACTCATGGCTTATAAGTGACATCTAATGCTATATTATTGATTGGCCTGGCAAAATTCCCACAGAAACAACAGCCCATGTGTCAGACCACCACTGTACCACAGCACCCCTCCTTTAATGGCTGGGTAACCCCTCTGGGAGGTGGGTGCAGTGGTGGAGGTTGAGGTGGGAGGTTAGTGACAGGAGTGTGGTGGCTGTGGCCCGATGACAGGGAACTACAGACTACAAAGGGAAGCACAGCCGAGAGCTGCCTAATGACACGAGCCTACCAGACGAGCTAAACATCTTCTATGCTCGCTTGGCGGGAAATAACACTGAAACATGCATGAGAGCACCAGCTGTTCCGGAAGACTATGTGATCACGCTCTCCGCAGCCGATGTGAGTAAGACCTTTAAACAGATCAACATTCACTAGATTACCAGGACGTGTACTGCGAGCATGCACTGATCAACTAGCAAGTGTCTTCACTGATATTTTCAACCTCTCCATGTCCAAGTCTGTAATACCAACATGTTTTAAGCAGACCACCATAGTGCCTGTGCCAAGGAGCACTATGGTAACCTGCCTATATGACTACCGACCCGTAGCACTCACATCTGTAGCCATGAAGTGCTTTGAAAGGCTGGTCATGGCTCAACATTTACACCATTATCCCAGAAACACTAGACCCACTCCAACTACCATACCTGTCCAACAGATACACAGATGATGACATCTCTATTGCATTCCACACTGCCCTTTCCCACCTGGACAAAAGGAACAACGTGAGAATGATATTTATTGACTACAGCTCAGCGTTCAACACCATAGTGCCCTCAAAGCTCATCAATAAGCTAAGACCCTCGTACTGAACGTGTCCATCTGCAACTGTATCCTGGACTTCTTGACAGGCCACCCATAGGTCAGGAAGGTAGGCAATAACACATGCCATGCTGACCCTCAACACTTAGTCACCTCCTGTACTCCCAGTTCACCTACGACTGCGTGACCACGCATGACTCCAACACCATAATTATGTTTGCTGACGACCGACAACGACAACTTATAGGGGAGGAAGTTAGAGATTGCAAGACCAACAACCTTTTCCTTAACGTCAACAAGACAAAGGAGCTGATCGTGGACTACAAAAAACGGAGGCCAAGCACGCCCCCATTCACATTGATGGGGTTGTAGTGGGGCTGTAGTGGGTCGAGAGCTTCAAGTTCGTTGGTGTACACGTCACTAAGGATCTATCATGGTCCACACACCAACACAGTCGTGAAGAGGGCACGACAACATATCTTCCCCCTCAGGAGGCTGAAAGGATTTGACATGGGCCCTGGCTGCATCACCGCTTGGTATGGTAACTGCTTGGCATCCGACCGCAAGGCACTATAGACGATAATGCGTATGGCCTAATGCTCCCTGCCTTCTAGGACCTCTATACAAGGGGGTGTCAGAGGATGGCCCTAAATATTGTCAAAGACTCCAGCAACCCTAGTCATAGACTGTTCTCTCTGCTACTGTACGGCAAGTGGTACTGATACACCAAGTTTTGAACCAACAGGACCCTGAACAAGCCATAAGACTGCTAAATAGTTAGTTAAATAGCTAACCAAATAGCTACCCGGACCATCTGCGTTGACCCTTTTGGCACTAACTTTAAATATGCTACTGTTACTGTTTATTATATGTCACTTTATTCCTTATTCCATGTACATATCAACCTCGTACGCCTGCAAATTAACTCGGTATCGGTACCACGTGTACAGTGTATAGACAAGTTATCATTACTCATTGTGTATTTATTATTACTTTTATTATTGTGTTTTACTTTTCTATTATTTCTCTATCTTTTTTCTCTCTGCATTGTTGAGAAGGGCCGTAAGGAAGTAAGCATTTCACTGTTGTTTACAAAGCATGTGATGAATAAAATACAATTTGATTTGATTTGAACAAGAATCCCATCAGGCAGGTTCACATTGCAGCCCGACCTGCCATGTTCTATTTAGAGCATGAATGGCAGCTGATACGAGCACAGTTGCTGGCTCAGCTGTAGAGAGTTGGCTGGCTATGTAGAGATACCACAGGGAGAAAGGACGAGAACAGGGTGGATCACCTTTGTGCAGCTCCTCCTTGCGGTAGAGCCAACTGCAGGAGACGTCATCTGGATTGGCCGAGACCAGCAAGGGAAGGATGGCTGTATCATCCTCCACTACCTGTATCTTCTGGGGATGGTCAGGGATGAACTCTGGGGGATCTGACACACACACACACACACACACACACACACACACACACACACACACACACACACACACACACACACACACACACACACACACACACACACACACACACAAAGGGAAAAAAACATACAAGCGCAGACACAAAGAAACCATGTCAGCCATGAAAGGCGACAGCAGGGCAAATGAAAGAAAAACCTGTTGAGAAGCGGTGTCCACCAATATCACAAAAATACTGAATTCACACAGGAGGCCGGGGTGAGAGGGACGGAGAGAGAGAGGTAGGTAGAGAATGAGGGCGGGAGGGAGGGAGGGAGGAAGGGAGAGGGACAGGCATTAAAACACAGAGTGACAGTAGTGTTGTCCAACAGCAGCTGCACACAAACACACAGTGACATTCCTTCATGCTCGCACGGAGCAGCAGGCTTTGAAAAGCTGGCTGGCTACAGCCTGCGAAACAGCATCAAAGAATAACATGGCTGTGCTGCAAAGCACACACACAATTAGAACAACACTGCCGTAGAGCCTGACTAACCCACAGTCACAACAAAGGAATACAGTAACACACACTCATACACGCACGCACACACACACACACACACACACACACACACACACACACACACACACACACACACACACACACACACACACACACACACACACACACACACACACACACACACACACACACACACACAGAAACACACACAAACACAGAGAACATCACAAACACACACAAACAAAACTGCCTTCCATGCACACTATCGTGTCACATTACCATCATGCTTCATGCTTTATTTTTCTCCTACTCATAACTGTGCACACATTTTCAATACTTTATTTGGATCCCCAGTGAAACAAATTAAGTATTCACAGTGAAACAAATAAAATATTCACAGTGAAACATATAAAGTATTCAAAAGCTCTGTATAACACACAGAGAGAAATAGACACATGTATACAACCCACACACTCTTCACCACTCACAGAGGACGTTGAGCTTGTAGAAGGTGTTGACTCCCTCAGACAGCAGAGAGCTGTAGGCCTGACAGGTGATCCTCTGGCCATGGTGCTGGGAGGACAGGGGGAGGGACAGAGTACTGCGTACTGATATGCCCCCAAACGTTGTGTTCTTAGGAGGCAGATCCACCCCTTTCAGCCTGGGAGAGAGAGAGATGAGAGGAGAACATTTGGCGGGTCTATTTTGAACATTCGTTAAATCCGTGGCAGGGTTGCCGTTTTAATTAATAAAATAACAACTTCACATTTTTTTCTGTGCTCTGACAGTTAATTAATTTATTCTGTAGTGTGTGCGTGCCATCAGAGCAGCACTGAGACAGGCTGCTTGCACAGAATGCTCACAGTGGTGCTGAGGAAAACGTCAGAGAACGATAGAGGCCTCTAGTGGCTAAATGACCGTTTTATCATGGGCAGCGTCAATGAGGGCTTCCATCATGCTTCCTCCATTTTAAAGTAGTCAAAGTATTCAACTGGGTGGGGATTCCTATGGGTTGTAGCCTCGGTGGCGGTGCCTATGCTGTCACAGATGCTATAATGGCACAGATATAAAGATTTGCCCTCTATCTATTTACTATCTTGTAAAACGCATTATCCTCTCCTGCTTTCCCACTTCTTGCTCTTCCCCTCATGTGACTTTCACTCACTACTCACCGATCTTACCTGAGCTAGCTAGCTAACTAACGTCTACACGTAATGGCAGCATTTGATAACACAATTAATGCAAGTGTAAAGCCAACTTATGGAAAACAGTTCACAAGTGAAGTTACATGTATGTTAACAGGATATTGTTGCCTAATCATTCACCCATTTTTACCTACCTCATCCCCATACTGTTTTTATTTATTTACTTTTCTGCTCTTTTGCACACCAATATCTCTACCTGTACATGACCATCTGATCATTTATCACTCCAGTGTTATTAATCTGCAAAATTGTAATTATTTGCCTACCTCCTCATGCCTTTTGCACACAAGGTATATAGCCTTTTTTTTCTCTCTACTGTGTTATTGACTTGTTAATTGTTTACTTACTCCATGTGTAACTTTGTGTTGTCTGTTCACACTGCTATGCTTTATCTTGGCCAGGTCGCAGTTGCAAATGAAAACTTGTTCTCAACTAGCCTACCTGGTTAAATAAAGGTGAAATAAAAATTTAAAAAAACGTTAGCCCATGGATGGATTTTGACTCAGCGTGCAAGTCTGTGTTGATGAGGGCAGTCCAAAACAGACCTATCGTCCAGCAGGTAGAACAAGGCTTTTCAAAACTTAATTAGGCCTATTGCTTGCTTTAGTAAGCTACAACTTGCTTTTGTCTTTTCAAATGGCTGCATGCAATCACGTAATTATTTGAATAGGCTATGGCATTGGGATAGGCTACTACTGTCTATAGGCCTATATGCCCTAGGCCTACTACTAGTCATAACAATGAAATCAATTGCTATGATCTGGCGGTTTGCGGGCGAGTTTGGGTACAAACTACGGGCCGGGTTGCGACAGCTTTCTGTCATGATTGGCGGGTTACGGTGCAGCCGCGGTATTGTGGCAGGTGCGGTTTGCAAAAAATAGTCCTGCACAAGACTGTAGTCTAGGGTCTCCATTAACTCCACGGCCCACAGACCGGCTCTGCTTAACCTGCCCTCCCCTCACCTGGTTGAGCCCAGGCTCCAGGAGATGTTGGCCTGGGGGTTGCTGCTCCCAGACAGACATTCCAGACTGAGGTTTTGGCCCCGACGCAGCTCCTTCTGCTTGGCTATGATTGTCACACTCACTGCAGGGACTGGCGAGGGGTGTAGGGGTAAAAGAGAGAGGACAAGACACCACTGTCAACATACTGAGGCTGCTGATTCCGTGTCTTTGCAGCTATATCTTGAATCTACCTATCATCTTGAATCTACCTATCATCTTGAATGAATTATCTATCATCTTGAATATAGCTAATGCTTTCCTCCTCTATTAGTCATGTCCATAAAGGCTCGTATTAATCCACTCATGCCCAGAGCCCGGTCTGTAAGACTCACACTGGACCATGAGTTTGACAGAGGCGTTGAGGACCATCTTGGCCTTATTGGTGGCATTACAGCGGTAGGTAGCCATGTTGTCACTGGGCTGGAGGCGCACGACCAGTTCTTTGGACACGCCTTTATCAGAGGGCACCTGTTTGGGGTAGTCTGATAACGCCTTCTCATCCTGCGGTGTGGAGAGGAGAGTAGAGAGTGGAGGACATGGTACTGTACAGACAGAGAGTCTTAACTGTTACAACTTTTGACAACTTAACCAATCGAAATGTATGTTGTCATACAATACACACATGTACACACCTTGTACCAGTTGAGGGTTCCTTTGGGACTTCCCCCAATAGAGAAGCAGATGAGGCGTATGATGGTTCCTGATCTCAGAGGAAGCCCTGGGGGAGGGGCTTCTATCCACACTTTCTGAGGAGGGTCTGGGAGGGGAGGGGGAGGAGGAGAGAGAGATAGGGGTGAAGGGGAGGGAGTACAGAGAGGAAGGGGAGAGCGAGTGAGAGGGGAGGGTGTAAGGGAGAGAGAGATGGGGGAGGGGAGGGGGCGGGCGGGAAAGAGAGAGGGGGTTATGTCTATATTGTTATAGTTACAGAAAGCACAGATTGAGAGTGTTGCAATTGTTACTGTACAATGCACAGTTATGTTCTGGTTGTGCAAGGTTTTTTCACAATTGTACTTGTCATAGTCATTCAATAGAGATTCTCTACAACCATTAGGCTTGTAGGGTTGTTGTCGTCACAGTCCTATCCAGAGACTCACAGAAAACAATGAGGTTGTTGGACTGGCTCTTGGAGAAGCGTGTGCCCTTGTTGAAGGTCTCACAGGTGAGGGGCAGCCCGTTCTCCTCCCGAGAGACAACATGGGTCAGGTTAGACATGGTTGTCTTCCCCCCGTGGTCTCCCTGGAGACAGGAAAGGACACATGACAACATCAGGAAGAGACAGGAAGTTCTAGTGTCCCTAAACATTTTCCTTAAAACATGTTAAATACACAGTAAGCTGCTCTCAGGAAATACAATAATAATGCTGTTTTGATGCTGGAAATGAGCTTTGTGTCTCTCTAAGTCTTGTGCTCTACTTACATTGTGCCTGGTCCCTGATAATAAACAAACAAATACATCACATGCATATACTTCTTCCTGCAAAAACCCGTAATAAACTTAATCAAACCCCCATTTGCTCCTGCATGATGCTAGTCATGTCTGCTTTGCACGCAGGGTTCATCAAGGCTTTCATTGAGATGATTAGTGCAAAAGCCTTTTCCAGAGAGAAACAGACACAAGAAGGAACGCGTTCACAAAGAACCACCACTGAGGTGTCAGTCTTTATTAACCCTCAGACGTATTCAGGCACATTAAAGCTGGATAGAATGCAGCAGTAAATGCTAGATCAGATGAAAATTATTTCTCCAAATGAACAAAGAGCCGAAATAATGGTTCTCTCAACTCCCATGTCAGCTTTTATTCACTTTTATCTCATTAACATACTCAAAAGCCAAGAGAGAAGAATACTGGAACCCTTTTTGAGGATTCACTCATTGGCAAAGCCTTGTGTAGTATAGATTGAATAGTAGTTCTTTGGTCAGAGCAGAGAAAGAATGAAGAACAGATTTAATGTGGTTAAGGTGGAAACTCTACACGGAGTAGAATAATATGAGTTCTTTCAGAATCAAAGGCTTCTCTCACAGATGCTTGTCATTGGGCGCTCGAGATGTGCAAATCAGACTGCCTGAAGTCTGAATTAAGTATTTTAAGTGTGTATTGACTTCTGAGGTGTAGTTTGAAAGGTAATTTTCAATTCAATTTACAGTACATAAAGAAGCCACAGCAGGCAACCAATACATGTACCGAAATTACAGAGGGTCATATACACAAAAAGTCAAAGTCTTGTTTCCGTTGTAGTAGTCTTGTTTCCTATTGGTAGGCAAAGGGACTACAAAGGGAAACTCATCCGCGAGCTGCCCAGGGACGCAAGCCTACCAGATGAGCTAAATGCCTTTTATGCTCGCTTCGAGGCAAGCAACACTGAAGCATGCATGAGAGCACCAGCTGTTCCGGACAACTGTGTGATCACGGTCTCCGTAGCTGATGTGAGCAAGACCTTTAAACAGGTCAACATTCACAAGCCACTGGGCTTGACGGATTACCAGGACGTGTACTCAAAGCATGCGCAGACAAACTGGCAAGTGTATTCACTGACATTTTCAACATCTCCCTAACCGAGTATGTAATACCTATATGTTTCAAATAGACCACCATAGTCCCTGTGCCCAAGAAAGTGAAGGTAACCTGCCTAAATTATTACCACCCAGTAGCCATGAAGTGCTTTGAAAGGCTGCTCATGGCTCACATCAACACCATCATGCTGGAAACCCTAAACTCACTCCAATTCGCATACCTCCCCAACAGAGCCATAGATGACGCAATCTTAATCACACTCCACACTGCCCTTTCCCACCTGGACAAAATGAACACCTATGTGAGAATGCTGTTCATTGACTACAGCTCAGCATTCAACACCATAGTACCCACAAAGCCCATCACTAAGCTAAGGACCCTGGGACTAAACACCCCCCTCTGTAACTGAATCCAGGACTTCCTAACGGGCCGCCACCAGGTGTTAAGGGTAGGGAACAACTCATCTGCCACGCTAATCCTCAACACTGGGAACCCTCAAGGGTGCATGCTTAGTCCCCCCCCTGTACTCCCTGTTCACCCAAGATTGCGACTCCAACACCATCATTAAGTTTGCTGATGACACAACAGTGGTAAGCCGGATCCCCGACAACAATGAGACAACCTTTGGGGAGGAGGTCAGAGACCTGGCAGTGTGGTGCCAGGACAACAACCTCTCCCTCAATGGGAGCAAGACAAAGTAGCTGATCGTAGACTATAGGAAAAGGAGGGCCGAACAGGCCCCCATTACCATAGACGGGGCTGAAGTGGAGTGGGTCGAGAGTTTCAAGTTCCTTGGTGTCCACATCACCAACAAACTATTATGGTCCAAACACACCAAGACAGTTGTGAAGAGGGCACGACCACAACCAGATCCTCAAAAAGTTCTACAGCTGCGCCATCGAGAGCATCCTGCGGTTGCATCACTGCCTGGTATGGCAACTGACTGTAAGGGTAGTGCTTAAGGCCCAGTAAATCACTTGGGCCAAGCTTCCTGACATCCAGGACCTATATACTAGGCGGTGTCTAAGACTCCAGTCACCCAAGTCATTGACTGTTCTCTCTGCTTTCGCATGGCATGCGGTACCGGAGCGCCAAGTCTCGGACCAAAAGGCTCCTTAATAGCTTCTACCACCAAGCCATAAGACTGCTGAACAAGAAATCAAATGGCCACACAGACTATTTACATTGACCCCACCCCTTGTTTTTACACTGCTGCTACTCACTGTTTATTATCTATGCACAGTCACTTTACATACTACCTCGACTAACCTATACCCCCGCACATTGACTCGGTACCATTAACCCCTGTATATAGCCTCGTTATTGTTATGTACTTTTCTTGTGTTACTGTTTTTACATTTTTACTTTAGTTTATTTGGTAAATATTTTCTTAACTCTATTTATTGAACAGCATTGCTGGTTAAGGTCTTGTAAGTAAGCATTTCACGGTAAGGTTTCACCTGTTGAATTCGGCACATGTGACAAATACAATTAGATTTGATTTGATTTGAAGTGGCTGCAGGGCAATACAAGTGACATGGGCACTCTGTGCCATACATTCCATTATACACATATTTACATATTTACATAAAAAGCAGATATGCACATCTACCAAATCACTTCACCAGTGCAGAGTGGCTTTACACTTTGCTAGGAGGCTATGTCAACATTAACCAAGCCTTGCAGTAGTGTTTGAACCTAAGACTGGCAGAAACCATTTTATCTCAGCCGGGAGTTTGTTCCACTCTACTGCTCTTGTACCAACATGGCACGAAATCTGTGGCACTGCCTCTCATGGTGTAGGAATGAGAGTCCCTAACAGTAGTAAGGGGGTTCTTTAGACACTGGGGGACTGTACATACATTTTGTTGCTCCCTGCCTACAGACAGAAGCTAAAACAAGAAGCTCCCACGCTGAGGTCTGTTCAACGCTGGTCCGACCAATCTGATTCCACGCTCCAAGACTGCTTCCATCACGTGGACTGGGATATGTTTCGTATTGCGTCAGACAACAACATTGACGAATACGCTGCTTCGGTGAGCGAGTTCATTAGAACGTGCGTTGAAGATGCCGTTCCCATTGCAACGATTAAAACATTCCCAAACCAGAAACCGTGGATTGATGGCAGCATTCGCGTGAAACTGAAAGCGCAAACCACTGCTTTTAATCAGGGCAAGGTGACCGGAAACATGACCGAATGCAAACAGTGTAGCTATTCCCTCCGCAAGGCAATCAAACAAGCTAACCGTCAGCATAGAGACAAAGTAGAATCGCAATTCAACGGCTCAGACACAAGAGGTATGTGGCAGGGTCTACAGTCAATCACGGATTACAAAAAGAAAACCAGCCCAGTCACGGACCAGGATGCCTTGCTCCCAGGCAGACTAAATAACTTTTTTGCCCGCTTTGAGGACCAAAACATGCGGACTCTCCTTCACTGCAGCCGAGGTGAGTAAAACATTTAAACGTGTTAACCCTCGCAAGGCTGCAGGCCCAGACGGCATCCCCAGCCGCGCCCTCAGAGCATGCGCAGACCAGCTGGCTGGTGTGTTTACGGACATATTCAATCAATCCCTATCCCAGTCTGCTGTTCCCACATGCTTCAAGAGGGCCACCATTGTTCCTGTTCCCAAGAAAGCTAAGGTAACTGAGCTAAACGACTACCGCCCCGTAGCACTCACTTCCGTCATCATGAAGTGCTTTGAGAGACTAGTCAAGGACCATATCACCTGCACCCTACCTGACTCCCTAGACCCACTCCAATTTGCTTACCGCCCAAATAGGTCCACAGACAATGCAATCTCAACCACACTGCACACTGCCCTAACCCATCTGGACAAGAGGAATACCTATGTGAGAATGCTGTTCATCGACTACAGCTCAGCATTTAACACCATAGTACCCTCCAAACTCGTCATCAAGCTCGAGACCCTGGGTCTCGACCCTGCCCTGTGCAACTGGGTACTGGACTTCCTGATGGGCCGCCCCCAGGTGGTGAGGGTAGGTAACAACATCTCCACCCCGCTGATCCTCAACACTGGGGCCCCACAAGGGTGCGTTCTGAGCCCTCTCCTGTACTCCCTGTTCACCCACGACTGCGTGGCCACGCACGCCTCAAACTCAATCATCAAGTTTGCGGACGACACAACAGTGGTAGGCTTGATTACCAACAACGACGAGACGGCCTACAGGGAGGAGGTGAGGGCCCTCGGAGTGTGGTGTCAGGAAAATAACCTCACACTCAAAGTCAACAAAACAAAGGAAATGATTGTGGACTTCAGGAAACAGCAGAGGGAACACCCCCCTATCCACATCGATGGAACAGTAGTGGAGAGGGTAGCAAGTTTTAAGTTCCTCGGCGTACACATCACAGACAAACTGAATTGGTCCACCCACACAGACAGCATCGTGAAGAAGGCGCAGCAGCCCCTCTTCAACCTCAGGAGGCTGAAGAAATTTGGCTTGTCACCAATAGCACTCACAAACTTCTACAGATGCACAATCGAGAGCATCCTGTCGGGCTGTATCACCGCCTGGTACGGCAACTGCTCCGCCCACAACCGTAAGGCTCTCCAGAGGGTAGTGAGGTCTGCACAACGCATCACCGGGGGCAAACTACCTGCCCTCCAGGACACCTACACCACCCGATGTCACAGGAAGGCCATAAAGATCATCAAGGACAACAACCACCCGAGCCACTGCCTGTTCACCCCGCTATCATCCAGAAGGCGAGGTCAGTACAGGTGCATCAAAGCTGGGACCGAGAGACTGAAAAACAGCCTCTATCTCAAGGCCATCAGACTGTTAAGGCAGGTTACCTTAGTGTTCTTGGGCACAGGCACTATAGTGGTCTGCGACAGGTAGCCAAGAGGTTAAACAGCCACCACTAACATTGAGTCTAACACTGACTCAACTCCAGCCACTTTAATAATGGGAATTGATGGGAAATTATGTAAAATATATCACTAGCCACTTTAAACAATGCTACCTAATATAATGTTTATTCATCTCATATGTATACGTATATACTGTACTCTATATCATCTACTGCATCTTTATGTAATACATGTATCACTAGCCACTTTAAACTATGCCACTTTGTTTACATACTCATCTCATATGTATATACTGTACTCGATACCATCTACTGCATCTTGCCTATGCCGCTCTGTACCATCACTCATGGTATCATATATCTTTATGTACATATTCTTTATCCCCTTACACTTGTGTTTATAAGGTAGTAGTTTTGGAATTGTTAGCTAGATTACTCGTTGGTTATTACTGCATTGTCGGAACTAGAAGCACAAGCATTTCGCTACACTCGCATTAACATCTGCTAACCATGTGTATGTGACAAATAAAATTTGATTTGATTTGATTTACACAGTTTCATGGGGTAATCTCGGCTATCAGTTGAAGCTACTGTAGTTCGCTGAGCTGAGAAGGGCCAACATGACATTCTATTCTGAGCTGTCTCTAGCTTGTTCTTGAAGAACTTAGGGTAGCTGCTGTACAATTTAGTACACACCAAAGTGAGGCTGCACTAATGCTACTGGAAGTGTTTTCTGGAAGCTTCCTTTATCTAGCGTGTAAGCTAGGCAGGCTACTACCTGGGAAGGTCTCCCACCCAGAAGTACGAGATGGAGAGGGGGGCGGGTATTGGTTGACCTCAAATCTCCCTACTGGAAGCCCGAGGTAGGGGGAGCGGTGGAATCTATCAAATAGCGAACCTCTAACTTTGTACAGTACTAATGCAATTAGTAAAATCAGTTACAATACGAAATGCTCCCAAATAAACCACAATTCATTCATACTACTGTGAATATATAGTTTCACAGACATATTGTTGCTTTTTCGGGGGGGTTTGTGCGAAATCGTTAAGAATAACATAAAACCAGTCTGCACACCACCAAGGTGAATTGGTTGACAGTGTTGGGGGATGGGTAATATATTGATGCTCGAATGCCAAATCAACACAAATGGATAAGATAAGGTCTAAGGTGTCAGATGCCCAGTTTAGGAAAAAGAGGAAAGAAGAAGAGGAGAAACGCGCAAAAGATAAAGGTATGCAGCTATGTCATCTCTTTATGAGTATAATATTATGCATGTAATGAAATAGGCTAGTGTTATGTATGTTAGCATACTGTATGTTGCTATGTTACTTGCAATGCTATTACATATAGGGCAACAATATTCAGTTTTCTGTCCAACTAACTTACGCAATATTGGATATAATTTCACACAGTTTCATCATGATAATGATGATTGCCTGCAGCAAAACGATAACAACCTAACTAGCACATTATTGATTTGGCTAACTTTCAAGGAGGTGACATCATAAAGGTTTTCTGTGATTGTATTGACTAGGTCCTGAGCTCAGTAAGGGGAATTTCCAATGCTGTAGGCTAAATTAAAAGACATCTATATTATGCTGATATTTTGGACTGCTGACTTCACATGACAGCAGTCCAGAACACCAAAACTGCATATTGAGTCTTTTGGGGTGACTTATGCCTAGAATTAGCCAAGGAGGTTGTATGGTTCAATTGGTTCCTATTCTGAAAATGAATGACATAATGACATGTATATTGAATTGTGCAACAAATGTATTTAGGGTGTCAGACTCATATACTGTATTTCAATGCAAATTCAGAGGCCAGCACCCTCTGGCACTGGCCAGGATGAGGAGCTATCTACCTCCTCAGTCACACAGGCCACTTCAGAATGATCTCGGAGCCTCAGGATGAGGAGCCATCCACCTCCTCACCCACACAGGTGTCTTCACAAATGTTGTCTGAGCCTGAGGATGAGGATGAAGACCCATTTGCTTCCACTTCTCCCCAGCAGGATTCTTCGGATGTGTTTGTGCGCACGGGCATGTGTGTGTGTGGGTACACACACATGTGTTTATGTGTGCATGCCTGCATAACATAAACAAAATAAATAATTTCCCTTTTGCAAAGTTTTAAGTTTCCATATTGTAGGTAACAATGATGATTTTATTATTACTGGATATGTATGTGGGATGTTCTACCACTATAAAAGCTGTGAATCACATGTGTAAACTAATGCCCATGTGCTCTTCATTAGAAATGCCTGTAGCAGCATCCCCACCAGATCCTGCTGCTGAGGATGAACCACTGTCTACAGACCCTGCTGCTGAGGATGAATCACTGTCTACAGACCCTGCTGCTGAGGATGAACCACTGTCTACAGACCCTGCTGCTGAGGATGAACCACTGTCTACAGACCCTGCTGCTGAGGATAAACCACTGTCTACAGACCCTGCTGCCGAGGATGAACCACTGTCTACAGACCCTGCTGCTTGAGGATGAACCACTGTCTACAGACCCTGCTGCCGAGGATGAACCACTGTCTACAGACCCTGCTGCCGAGGAATAACCACTGTCTACAGACCCTGCTGCTGAGGATGAACCACTGTCTACAGACCCTGCTGCTGAGAATGAACCACTGTCTACAGACCCTGCTGCTGAGGATGAACCACTATCTACAGACCCTGCTGCTGAGGATAAACCACTGTCTACAGACCCTGCTGCCGAGGATGAACCACTGTCTACAGACCCTGCTGCTGAGGATGAACCACTATCTACAGACCCTGCTGCTGAGGATAAACCACTGTCTACAGACCCTGCTGCCGAGGATGAACCACTGTCTACAGACCCTGCTGCTGAGGATGAACCACTGTCTACAGACCCTGCTGACTGGCCTTCGGTTCTGACAAACAGAATTCGGACACAACTCGTTTGCAGAGGACTAAGTTAGGTACCATCTAACTTTGTTTTCCCAAGGAGTGAGTGTGATGGAAGAAGTTGCCGCCACCAGTATTTCAGGAAGACCTTGGTGAGTGGTGAAAAAATCCCTAGAAGTTGGTTGGTGTATTCTGAAAGAAACAACAGCCTCTTCTGCTGCAAACTTATTTGTAAGAAGAAAATTAATTTAGCAGGACTGCCAGACTGGAAACATATAAATTATTTTCTGACTTCACCGAACACCAGTCCAAAACACCAAAACTGCATGAAAACATGGAAAGAACTGACAATGAGGATAAAAAAGGGGAAACAATTGATAAGCATGAGATGGCACTTATGGAGCCTGAGAGGATAAAATGGAGAGAGGTGTTGACACGTCTGACTGCTATTGTGCAGTCTCTGGCAATTAGAAATCTGGCACTAAGGGGACACACAGAAACACTGTACTTTCCATCAAATGGAAATCTCCTCAGAGAGGTTGAACTGACGGCACAATTTGATCCAGTCATGAAAGAGCACCTTAACTGTGTCCAAAAAAGGACCTCGAGTCACACCACCAGCTACCGTGGCCACCAAATACAGAATGAACTCATTGATTTGTTGAGCAGCAAAGTCATTAGATGTCAGCCACACTGAACAGTTGTCTGTTGTGATTAGAATTGTGTCACTGAAGGAGGAGCCCCACATAAAGGAACATTTATCTAAAAATTCCTTTTGCGGACTGCAGATGGAGGTGTTATGATAATGGGGCCAACAAGAGAGGCAAAAATGAAGGTGTCCAAGCCAGACTCCTGGAAATGAATCCAAGAGCTCTATTTGTGCCATGTGGGGTTCACACATTGAACCTGGTTATGTTTGATGCTGCTAAAAGTTCTGTTGATTCCATGGGTTACTTTGGCATCTTCCACAAACTGTACACCTTGATCTCAGCCTCCACACAGCAATAGGCCACCCTGAAAAAACGTGTGGACATCACTTTGAAGATGTGGACTGAGACAAGGTGGGAGAGTAAAGTTAAGCGTGTCGAGCCACTGAGGTATCAGGCAGCAGCGGTGAGAGAGGCACTGATTGAGGTGAGGGATCAAACCAAAGACCCTGTAATGAAGATTGAGGCCCAGGCCTTGTCAGAGGAGGTGGGATCATACCGCTTCAGCGTCTTGAGCCAGGGAGCCATACAAGCTTGAACTGCCACTGTGATTCAGTGTGAGAAGAAGTGTGTGTCGAAGTAAATGCAGGCCCCCTACCTCTTCCACACTGACCACGGTGGTGTTGAGTTCCCTGAAGCCCAACCACCAGCGGATGTGTACAGGCGGGTTACTGGAGGAGGTGTAACAGCACAGGGTCACCTCCTCTCCCTCTCTCGCCTCGAACAACCCCAGCACCATCACCTTCTCTGGCTCAACTGACACACACACACACACACACACACACACACACACACACACACACACACACACACACACACACACACACACACACACACACAAACACACACAGTAAATTCAGTCAATAAAGTGCTCTGTGTCAGGATCAATATTTTATAGAAAGGATGGAAAGACTGGATTTGAAAGTAAAGGAAGAAGTAAAGAAACCATTTCCAATCTATCAACATCACTTTATGAAGTCTTGTCCTCTCCTGAGGTTTTCCATCCATTTCAAACCCATACTAGTTACCAAAGCCTGTCTATATTCAGCTATACCAGGAGGGATCTTTTATTGTTATTATAATTTTTTAACCCCTTCACCACCCCCCCTCTTCGAGGACATATATCTTAGCTTTTTTTTATAGCTTTTATGCTACATATTCATACATTTTACCTATACATTTTACATACACATTTTACATATACATTTTACTTCTACATTTGACATACATGGCATTGTTATATATAACAACAATACATTACCAATCAAACTCTTTAATCCCAACCCTCAGCCACTTTCAGCCCATCCAACCGATCACCATAGACCGCCCTTGTTTGGTTTCCATGTGCCATATATTTTTCAATTGTGCTGTAATGTTTTACAACATGTTTTAATCTTTCTAATCGTATATTATTCACAGATTGTGAGCTAAAGATGAAAACCTTTCCTACGAGTGTTATTATAATATTTATTGACTGGCTATGCCCAACACTGCTATTTGTATGGTTAATTGTATGTATGGTTGATTTTTTAACCATTCCTGAACCTGTGACCAGAGACAAGCTGCATAGGGGCAATACTAGAATAAGTGTCTCTTCGCAACAAAATCTACAGAGCTGAGACTGTTGTATGGCCCATATACAGTACATAGCATTCTGTTGGTGGCAAGAGTTTTATATAATAACTTAAATTGAAAAACTCTAAGTGTTGAGTTATGTATAGTTGTTCGTACCAGTTCATAAACCATGTGCCATGGAATTGGTACATTGAAAATCTCATCCCACTTATTTTGCAACCGGTATGTTGCAGCTGTCAACATTTTTGTCCTCAGATGAAACTGGTATATTTTTTCTATTTATGCCAGTTCCTTTCAGCCAATTTGTATCTTTAATATATGGCAGGCAAACAAGTTCTCTACCTTCTCCCTTTTCCACTTGCCTCCTCTATTTTTTTGTGGAAGTGCTGCAATCAGTTGGTTGTAAATGTGTTTTGAGCAGATATTCCCATATATTTTTGATAACTACATATTTGACATAACTCCTCCATTTCTATTCATAATAGCATTGATAAATATAACACAATTTTAAAACGTTTTTTCGATAATGAATAGTTTTTTACTAATGAATATATTTGATCTTAACCATAACATGTGTTGTAATATTTGTTCTATCTTTTCTGGAGTATAAAATTGAAATTGTAACCAGCTTTGTATGGCTTGTTTAAGAAAGGGCAATACTTTAAACAAATTTACATTTTCAATTAGTTGGAAATTAGAATTTTTGAGCAAAGAATTAGCTTTTCTTAATAATCTACTGGAGAACCATTTTGGGTTTAAGTATAACTTATATATGAGTAAAGCTTTTAGTAAGAGGTTTAAAGCTTTAATATTTAATAATTTTAGCCCCCAAACTCATATTCATTATATAAATAGGCACATTTAATTTTAATTTTTAATTTTGTTAATTTTGTATTTTTTTTTCTCATATGATATCATCTGGAGTAGGCAATGCCACTAGTAAGTAAGTAAACTGTGATAGGACCAAATAGTTAATCAATGTATTTTTCCATAAATAAACAACTATTTACCTCTCCATGGTTGCAAAATCTTATCTATTTTTGCTAACTTTCTATTGAAATTAATTGTGGTAAGTTAATTTATATTTGTTTTTAGATGTGAATACCAAGTATGTCTACTTCACCATCCGCCCATTTTATTGGTAAACTACAAGGTAGTATAAACACTGTATTTTTGGACAATCCAATACGTAATGATACACCTGTCATAATTAGGTTTTAATTCCGAGAGGCAGAAAAGTGATCAAGATCTTCAATGAGACTGTGCAGAGATCCAGATTGCGGACTTAAGAAAAAACTAGAGTCACCAGCGTACATTGACACTTGTGTTTTTAACCCCTGAATTTCTAACCCCATGATGTTCTTGTTGGATATAATTTTAATAGCTAGCATTTCAATGACCATAATAAATAGATATGGAGATAACGGACAGCCTTGTTTTACCCCTATTAAAAGCTCAATACTTTCTGAGAAGTAACCATCGTTTACTATTTTACATCTGGGGTTGCTGTACATCACTTTAACCCATTGTAGAGATTCACCAAAATTAAAATATTCCAGACATGTATATATAAATTCTAATTATACTTTATCAAACTCCTTTTCAAAGGAGGGAACTTTACTGGCACAGAAGAAGTGCAGCTGAGCAGTAATCCCTGAGGGGCTGCAGAAAGACAGGCTAATGACTGAGCAGGCAGACATGAATGCATCATATCATGTACGTTATACACGGGACACAGGCAGACATGAGGGCTACACTCATAGACAGACAGTGTGTTAGGTTACACACATGCCTTAGGGCGATGCTGGCATATCCCTAACACACCAGTTCTTCTCTCTGCCCTCCAGCTCAAGACAAAACTTAAATGAGAGAGAGAGCAATAGAAAGAGAGATACATTGATAAAGGGTCTGCAACTCATTTTCAACGTGTATGAGGCGTGAATAGGAATAGCTAGGAGGTAACATGGCTTTTACGTGGGATAGGAAAGGAAGAAGAGAGTGGTTTAGACCATTAACTGACGCAGCGAGATAGCGAGTGATGGCGTGAAGGAAGAGTCGGTGTGATGCGAAGGAACCTTCATTCTCTGTTTGTTTTCCAGTCGTGGTAGTTGAGAAATCTCCTATGCAGTGAAGTGAAAATGGATAATTTATTACCTGGCATTATTATCACCACAGAAAGTGCCAGCTTTATTGCCTTTGGATTGTGCATTGAAGCGATTCAGTTAAATTAGCTCACTGTAAAAGACTAAGCTGTGATTCAAATGAGTTTCTGTGTGAAATATGGGCCCGGGTCATAATTGCCATTAGTTTCATTAATGATATTGATATTAGAATTTGTGTTAATGCAGAATTAGTTTCAGTATTGGAGCTAAAACTAATGTTAATGTCATTGTGATTGGGATGAATGCTATTGAAAATAACTTTAATGATTGGGTTAGCAAACATTTGAATAAACACAAACATTCCATCGCTTTTGTGTGTCTGTGTGTGTGTTCTAGCATTCAAGTGCATGTATCTCTTAGCAGTCGGGGACTCACAGAGGACAGTGATCTTGCGGCTGTTGGACAGAGGGACAGGGGTCACCTGGTTGACGCTCTCACAGCACAGCTCGGCCTGGTTGTCCTGTGGTTTAACCTGCAGGGTCAGGTGGCTGATGGCCCGTCGTGACTCTGTGTCCACCTCCCAGCTGGTGGAAATCACCTCCCCATTCTGATCCACAGGACAGAACTATGAGTTAGTAACAAACAGAGGACAGGACAGGGCTAGGAGTTAGTAACTAGCAGAGGACAGGACAGGGCTGGGAGTTAGTAACAAGCAGAGGACAGGACAGGGCTAGGAGTTAGTAACAAGCACAGGACAGGACAGGGCTAGGAGTTAGTAACAAGCAGAGGACAGGACAGGGCTAGGAGTTAGTAACAAGCACAGGACAGGGCTAGGAGTTAGTAACAAGCAGAAGACAGGACAGGGCTAGGAGTTAGTAACAAGCACAGGACAGGACAGGGCTAGGAGTTAGTAACAAGCAGAGGACAGGACAGGGCTAAGAGTTAGTAACAAGCAGAGGACAGGACAGGGCTAGGAGTTAGTAACAAGCAGAGGACAGGACAGGGCTAGGAGTTAGTAACAAGCACAGGACAGGACAGGGCTAGGAGTTAGTAACAAGCAGAGGACAGGACAGGGCTAGGAGTTAGTAACAAGCAGAGGACAGGGCAGGGCTAGGAGTTAGTTACAAGCAGAGGACAGGACAGGGCTAGGAGTTAGTAACAAGCAGAGGACAGGACAGGGCTAGGAGTTAGTAACAAGCACAGGACAGGGCTAGGAGTTAGTAACAAGCACAGGACAGGGCTAGGAGTTAGTAACAAGCAGAGGACAGGACAGGGCTAGGAGTTAGTAAGAAGCAGAGGACAGGACAGGGCTAGGAGTTAGTAACAAGCAGAGGACAGGACAGGGCTAGGAGTTAGTAACAAGCAGAGGACAAGACAGGGCTAGGAGTTAGTAACAAGCAGAGGACAGTACAGCGCTAGGAGTTAGTAACAAGCAGAGGACAGGACAGGGCTAGGAGTTAGTAACAAGCAGAGGACAGGACAGGGCTAGGAGTTAGTAACAAGCACAGGACAGGGCTAGGAGTTAGTAACAAGCAGAGGACAGGACAGGGCTAGGAGTTAGTAACAAGCAGAGGACAGGACAGCGCTAGGAGTTAGTAACAAGGACAGGACAGGGCTAGGAGTTAGTAACAAGCAGAGGACAGGACAGGGCTAGGAGTTAGTAACAAGCAGAGGACAGGACAGGGCTAGGAGTTAGTAACAAGCAGAGGACAGGACAGTGCTAGGAGTTAGTAACAAGCAGAGGACAGGACAGGGCTAGGAGTTAGTAGCAAGCAGAGGACAAGACAGGGCTATGAGTTAGTAACAAGCAGAGGACAAGACAGGGCTAGGAGTTAGTAACAAGCAGAGGACAGTACAGGGCTAGGAGTTTGTAACAAGCAGAGGACAGGACAGGGCTAGGAGTTAGTAACAAGCAGAGGACAGGACAGGGCTAGGAGTTAGTAACAAGCACAGGACAGGGCTAGGAGTTAGTAACAAGCAGAGGACAGGACAGGGCTAGGAGTTAGTAACAAGCAGAGGACAGGGCAGGGCTAGGAGTTAGTAACAAGCAGAGGACAGGACAGGGCTAGGAGTTAGTAACAAGCAGAGGACAGGACAGGGCTAGGAGTTAGTAACAAGCACAGGACAGGGCTAGGAGTTAGTAACAAGCAGAGGACAGGACAGGGCTAGGAGTTAGTAACAAGCACAGGACAGGACAGGGCTAGGAGTTAGTAACAAGCAGAGGACAGGACAGGGCTAGGAGTTAGTAACAAGCAGAGGACAGGACAGGGCTAGGAGTTAGTAACAAGCAGAGGACAGGACAGGGCTAGGAGTTAGTAACAAGCAGAGGACTAACATAATAGGTGACTGACTGGTTGCAGCAGGAAGGGAGTGAGTTCTGAAAGAAAGAGTACAGAAGTAGAATATGGAGAATACACCAAAAACGACTGATTATAAGCTTTAGCCGAGTGTAGTCTCTGTACCTTGGTCCAGTGTAGGGTGGCCAATGGGTTCCCTCCCTGGGACACACAAAACAGCTTCAACGTGGTCCCCCTCTTCACCAGGCCTTCTCTGTCCAGGCCCTGGATTACTGGATTCTGGGGTGGGACTGATGTTGAGAGGGAAAGAGAGAGATGAAACAACATCTTGGGAAAGAACGACAGAAAGTGAAGAGAGAGGAAGAGAGGGAGCAATAGAAAGAGAGAGGGAGAAAGAGGGGGAGAGATGAATCACCAGAAACAGAGAAGATGACAGAAAGAGAGGATAGAGGGTGAGAAATATGCACTGGGATGAGCGGACACTTGGCTTTATGAGCAAGGGAGCATCCTCTCTATTTGTTGAGACAGGGCCAATAAATTGGCAACATTTACCCTGACTGCAGAGTAAGGGCTCTAGCTCTGATGAAAGCATTAAGTATTAAGGGAGCAGCCAGCTAGATCGACTCCATAAAGCAAAATAACAGATGTTTAAACAGTAATAAAGCAACGTTTGGAAATATGAATAAATTACATCCTTTCTGAATAAAATATACAGCGTAAAATAAATTAAGGGAGGGCCAGCCTTTGTTATTGCTGCAATGAGTTTGGGAGCGCAGGCAGCGCAGGCGGCTGTATGTGGACCCTGGGCCGGCATGACAAATTGCTACCTCACTAACAATCTGGCTGGCTGAAAATGGACACGGTGCTCCAGGCTTTGATGGGCTGGCTTGCTGAGTAAGGACTACTGTTGCGGTGGTCGACGGGTTCTGCAACATTAGCACTTACTGTGGAGGGATGTTGTTTAATACAGAGTGGAGAGAGAGAGAGAGAGAGAGAGAGACAGAGAGAGAGAGAGAGAGACAGAGAGAGAGAGAGAGAGAGACAGAGAGAGAGAGAGAGAGAGAGACGGAGAGAGAGAGAGAGACGGAGAGAGAGAGAGACGGAGAGAGAGACAGACGGACAGAGAGACAGACAGAGAGAGAGACAGACAACGAAATAGAAAGAAAGAAAGAAAGAAATAAAGAAAGAAAGAAGGAGGGAGGGAGAGAGAGGAGGTGTAGAAGCATTTCCAGTTCTGGGCAGTGGTTGAAGTGTAGGAGATAGAATAGGACAGCGTCTAATGCAGAGGGAGATAGATAGAGACAGTATTTCATATGGACGGCTGTGGATAATATGGCGGGGGTGGAAGGAAAGGAAAGAGTAGAATGGGAATGTTCACCATTGAGTGTCTTCAGCAACAGTAGCATTTAATCAGCAGCTGATTTAGACCTGGGACAGAACCAGGTGGGTGGGCTCCAGAACAATCAGTTACTGAAATTGATCTACAAAATATTGAGGAACAACTAAAACTAGAAAACAATAGGCTGGGATGCCATATTGTTTCAAAGATATACTGTTTGTCCAAACAAGACAAAGGGTAAACAAGGAAACGATCCTTTGAGATGTAAAATCACCCACCCCTATTATGTTGTGTACTGTATGTTCTACACTGTAGGAGATGTTATGGTCTCACAGTCCTGACAATTATATTTAGCATCAGTAGAGTTTAGAATTCGGGATTGAGTTTCATTCCCAGGCTCCTCTGATCAGTATTATCAGAGTGTAACAGTTGGGCTTGAGTTGGAGTTTGTATTGCACTGATACCAGAGGAATTGACAGAGTTGAGTGGGTTGACTGTGACAGCAGTAGAGACGTTGATGATTTCATGTCGACCTCTAACACTCTTAGAGCCGACTCTTTTCTCTGTATACATCAATGATGTCGCTCTCACTGCTGGTGATCCTCTGAACCACCCCTAAGCAGACGACACCATTCTGTATACTTCTGGCCCTTCTTTGGACACTGTGTTAACTAACCTCCAGACGAGCTTCAATGCCATACAACTCTCATTCCATGGCCTCCAACTACTCTTAAATGCAAGTAAAACTAAATGCATGCTCTTCAACCGATCGCTGCCTGCACCTGCCCGCCTGTCCAGCATCACTACTCTGGACTGTTCTGACTTAGAATATGTGGACAATTACAAATACCTAGGTGTCTGGTTAGACTGTAAACTCTCCTTCCAGACTCACATTAAGCATTTCCAAAATTAAATTAAGCATCTCCAAAATTAAATCTAGAATTGGCTTCCTATTTCGCAACAAAGCATCCTTCACTCATGCTGCCAAACATACCTTCGTAAAACTGACTATCTTACGGATCCTTGACTTCGGCAATGTAATTTATAAAATACCCTCTAACGCTCTACTTAGCAAATTGGATGCAGTCTACCACAGTGCCATCTGTTTCATCAACAAAGTCCCATACACTACCCACCACTGCAACCTGTATGCTCTCGTTGGCTGGCCCTCGCTTCATATTCGTCGACAAACCCACTTGCTCCAGATCATCTATAAGTCTTTGCTAGGTAAAGCCCCGCCTTATCTCAGCTCACTGGTCACCATAGCAGCACCCACCCGTATGTATATTTCACTGGTCACCCCCAAAGCCTATTTCTCCTTTGGCTGCCTTTCCATCCAAGTTCTCTCCTGCCAATGACTTGAACGAACTGCAAAAATCACTGAAGCTGGAGACTCATATCTCCCTCACTAACTTTAAGCATCAGCTGTCAGAGCAGCTCACAGATCACTGTACCTGTACATACAGTAACCCATCTGTAAATAGCCCATCCAACTACCTCATCCCCATATTGTTATTTATTTATTTTTGCTCCTTTGCACCCCAGTATCTCAACTAGCACATTCATCCTCTGCACATCTATCACTCCAGTGTTTAATTGCTAAATTGTAATTACTTCGCCACTACGGCCAATTTTTTTGCTTTGCCTCCCTAATCTTACCTCATTTGCACACACTGTATATAGACTTTTATATGGCTTTTTTCTATTGTGTTATTGATTATACGTTTGTTTATTCCATGTGTAACTCTGTGTTGTTGTTTGTGTCAGTCTACTTTGCTTTATCTTGGCCAGGTAAATGAGAACCTGTTCTCAACTAGCCTACCTGATTAAATAAAGGTGAAAAAATAATAATAATAAAACACTCCAGGCTGAGCATTGGGATTGAGTCCCCAGTAGGTGTGAGTTCGCCCGTGGCTGAAAGTCTCCCCTCGGAGTGGTTGCTCAGTGTGAGGATGTTTGCCCCAATACCAGCCCGGGGTCGGGGTCCACACGTGGCTGGAGAAGGGAATAAGGAAAGGTAAAGGTGTCTGTGAGTCCATGAGGTAAGGACCAACACACACTCACAGTATACATTCATCACCAGGCTGGTCTCCAGGGCCCTAGGGAGAGCCGGGTTCTTTGCACGACACACCAGCTCCCTTCCGTTGTCCGAACTGCTTAAGAACATGAACCTGCAGGAGGTGTGTGTGTGTGTGTGTGTGTGTGTGTGTGTGTGTGTGTGTGTGTGTGTGTGTGTGTGTGTGTGTGTGTGTGTGTGTGTGCGATGGAGGGGTGTGTGTGTGTGCGATGGAGGGGTGGGTGAGGAGCGTGGGGGAGAGCGGGTCATGGGGAAGGAAGAATTGGATGGAAGAGAAGAATAGATGATGGATAACATTAAAGATCATGGCTTAACATAGGACACATCACCCCTTAACACTCTAATTGAGCCCTTGAGACCCCATAATAACAGACAGATTCATACAATCTCGGGTCTGGATATCAAGAGCATTATAACCCCGCTAAACATCATAACAATGTGGGCATTATACCTCCAGACATATGACAAACCCAAAGTCCACCATGTTATCTAGATTCATCTCCAGATTTAAAAGCTCCTATACAAAATATGGTTGCTATTTATAACCACTATCCACACATAAAGGATTTAGTTGGAGACCAGGCTATTCTGCGTTAGAGCTGAATTATCTCCTTAATACCTTCTACATCGTGTTTTTGCAGATGACAAGGGGTTATTATCTTTGGAGCTGGATTAGACTCATCTGAAGCACTGGTGAATGTATGTATGTACCACCAGGTGAATCAGATAGGATTGCATCTGTCTAGCAACTGAAATGTAATTCTGTGTCTATGACAAAAGCTCATTTGATTTGACACAAGGCACCGAGTGACAGTTTACAGTAGGCACCAATTCATTACACTGTACTGTAGTTCTGTGGGAATGCAGAAGTGCTTCAATTAGGGATAACACACACACACACACACACACACACACACACACACACACACACACACACACACACACACACACACACACACACATACACACACACACACACACACACACACACACACACACACACACACACACACACACACACGAGACAGAGAACAGGAACACATACTCTTTTGTAGCGTGTGTGTTCTGGAGCTTGTCCTCAGAGCCAGACATAGGGAAAGACTCTACACCTGTCAGCTCAACTCCATCTGAGAGAGAAAGAGAGGAGGAGGGGGAGGAGGAAAGAGAGTGTGTGTTAGAGACAACAAGGCAAGGGTGTTTGTTTTTTCCCCACCATTTTTACAAAGATACTTTGTGAAGAGTTGGGGGTTTCAGACGTTTTGGAAGATGGGCCGGGAATTATCTGTCCTGACGTTAGGGGGAAGCTTGTTCCACCATTGGGGTGCCAGGACAGAGAAGAGCGTTGCCTGGGATGAGTAGAATCAGGCACCTTGTAGGGGTGGGAGGAACAAAAGACCAGAAGTGGCAGAGTGCCAGGGTTGGGGTGTAGGGTGTTTGACGAGAGCTGATAATCAGAATAGGGGACGTGCTCTACAAAAATGAACGAATGGCAGGGAACAAGCACGACTGTGCATTAGATTGCCTAGTTAAATAAAGGTAAAACAGTTATTGAATGGATGGATGATAAGTATGTATGGATGATAAGTATTACGATATTTGTTGCTTACTGCATATGTTTTCCTAACCAGTAAATTCTAACTAGTATGTAGTACTATTAGTACACAGTGTGTAGTTTTAGTAAGTAGTAGGCAAGACAGATTTCAGACACGGCCATAGTTTTAAAATGTCATTGTAAAAACAGGGCATTGAGTTATAGTGTACTACAATTATAGTGTAGGTTGAAACATGTCTTTGCAAACATGTTTTTCCCTCAACTCAGTACTGATTCACATTTAACGTCTCTGCTATTCCTAATGGAAAAACATGTATGTACTAGCATTATTAAGTTTGTGTGCAGTGGGTTGATACCGTATTTGGTGACCTACCTTTAAACAGAGTGATCACTGCCTCTGGTTTGGCGTCTGGAGCGATGCATGTGACAGTGTAGCTTTTCCCTGCTACCCATGGCTCTGTTGTCTCCAGCTCAAAGTAAGGTTTAGAGGGAGGAACTGAGGGGAGAACAGAGGACTGGTGTCTTTAACAGTGGTTCTGGGTCGTCGTAAGAGATATACAGTACAGACTAGGCCTTGACCAGAATTGGTGATTCTGTTTACAGATCACAGAAAAATATATTGCATATTAATGCATTAAAAACATTTGAGACCCTTAGATGTTGAAGAAAGACAGTTGTACCAAGCCAATAAGGCAGGTTCTGTTATATTCCTGGAGAATCAGTGGGTCCATATCATTAGTGTGGTGTACAGTAGATAAGACTGGGATGTGCATACAGAGATGGGTTGGTGATGAAACGAGACAGATGATAATCTGTTATAGCGCCAAACAGTTCTCCTCTCAGATCACCCCCCAGCTGAATACGTGCTTACACAGCAGATCAAAGCACTACCCACTCCTTTTCTCTTCCCCCCTCTCTTTCATTTCTTTCGGACCATGCAGGAATTCAGAGAAAGAAAACTTTGTTGAAGAGAGTGGAAGTTATTTGGACGGGAATTCAGAGGGAAACTGTCACCAGATGTGCTAATCAACAAACAGGCTTCAGCACAACTGTCATCTACTCTGGACACATGATCATCTACTCCACAACAAACTGTCACAGAATAGGGGAAAGGAGTAGGGGCATGGAAAGAGGAGAGGAAAGAGATCTTTAAACTGTTATTTTACCAAGCAAATGCAAGCTTCCTGTGAATGGGTGAGAGCCAGCATAACACACAAGAAAAAAAGGTCACTGCTACTTTTCAACAGATATCAACTTACAGCATGGTTTAGTGAGAAGAGAGAGAGAGATAGAGAAGAAGAGAGAGGATGACGAGAGAGAGAGAGAGAGGGAGAGGGAGAGGGAGAGGGAGAGAGGACAAAGAAAGAAAGAAAGAAAGAAAGAAAGAAAGGAAAGAAAGAAAGAAAGAAAGAAAGAAAGAAAGAAAGAAAGAAAGAAAGAAAGAAAGAAAGAAAGAAAGAAAGAAAGAGAGAATGGAAGAGAGAATGGAAGAGTAGAGGAAGAAAGAGAGACAAACAAGCAGCTATTGTTTGTTTATCATGCAAGTCATCCAGGGGAAGAGCTATATGTTTCATCAAGGGGTAATTCTGTCATCCGCTGCTGAATGCTGACATAAATCCAATGGTTATGGCTGGATAAACAGTCAGCCAGATAGTTTCTCTCCTCTCCTCCAAATCTGGGTAATTCACCTAGTGCCACTGGGAGGAGCTGTTGCTGTGTGCAGTAAAGTAGTCCTATTGGCTCCAGCCCTGCTATTGAGACAGATGAGATCTGGCTGCAGCTTCAAACTGATTTCATGGAAGCAATTGGATCTGTGTGGACTGTGATGGGTTACCCTGAGCACTGCAGAGGTGAGCACTGAAATAATGAGATGCATTTGTTTGTGTGTTTTTTCCCCCTCCCTCACCAGTCTCCACTCCCCGGGATGATGGGCCGATGACTGGGTCTATTGACAGGCTCCTGCACGCTCAATCTACTCAAACCCACATGATTCACACGGCTGCATCACTTGTTGTGCTCCAGGAGAGTCTCGCCACCTAACATATCTCCTAAAATAAGAATGATGATGTTCGCAAACGAGCTGGGCAGGTATGTCATTTCTTCTCTCTTGCTTCCTCTCTCTCTCACTCTCATGCTCGCTTCCTCTTCCTATCTCACACTTACTCCATCATCCCCTATTCCCCTTCCCCAGCCCTATCCAACCCCATTCCTCCCTCTCTCTCTCTTTCTCTATCACTGCTGTTAAATCTGCAGAGGGAGGTGCAGTATGGTGGAGGGTGTGCTATAGCTTGTGTTGGGAATGAGAGCCCCGTATCCACCACAGCCACTCAGGTGGACCATGTGACCCCAATGAGCCCCACCTGAGTTCCCCCCTACTACCTCCCAAAACACACACACACACACACACACACACACACACACACACACACACACACACACACACACACACACACACACACACACACACACACACACACACATACACACATACACAAATGCATTTTCACATGTGCACAAACATGCAGTCATGCATAAACACACCAACTCATGTGCACACACACACACACACTCTCAACATAGACAAACATGCAGACATGCTGCTGCCTTGAAGGCGAGAGACAACGAGACGCAAAATTCCATTCATTAGACAAATACAGACGGATGGATGGATGGAAAGGCAGATAAGAAGCAGATTAGCCAGACACACAGCGATAAGCACACACACACACACACACACACACACACACACACACACACACACACACACAGAGAGAGAGAGAGACAGAGACAGAGAAAGAGACAGACAGACAGATCAACAAGTCTGAAAACACATTTGCACACACAGACCCTGACTGAATCCCCCTGATCTATCTTGATTCAGGTAGCTGTGTGCCTCTGACACAGCAGGTGGTCACCATACAGTAACTTCATAGAGAACACAAAGCTCCTCTGATCTGTTTGAATAAAACATCTGATCAACAGGAAACAGATAAACAAGAAGAGAGTTTAGAGAGCCTCTGTTTTTTGCTCAGAAATGATTGACATTTGTGAATTACAATTGTGTTTTGCTGGAATGGAATGTTTGTAACCTGTATATTTGACTCAGATATGTGGTTGTCTCACATAGCTATCTTAAGATAGATGCACTTACTGTAAGTTGCTCTGGATAAGAGCATCTGCTAAATTAGTAAAAAGGCAAATGTTATTGTTTTACATACAGTACATTTAAATGTACTTATTTGTTACATTTGGCTGTGTAAAACCAAGCAGTACTACTTATTTGTTACATTTGGCTGTGTAAAACCAAGCAGTACTACTGATTTGATACATTTGGCTGTGTAAAACCAAGCAGTACTACTTATTTGTTACATTTGGCTGTGTAAAACCAAGCAGTACTACTTATTTGATACATTTGGCTGTGTAAAACCAAGCAGTACTACTTATTTGATACATTTGGCTGTGTAAAACCTAGCAGTACTACTTATTTGTTACATTTGGCTGTGTAAAACCAAGCAGTACTACTTATTTGATACATTTGGCTGTGTAAAACCAAGCAGTACTACTTATTTGATACATTTGGCTGTGTAAAACCAAGCAGTACTACTTATTTGTTACATTTGGCTGTGTAAAACCAAACAGTACTACTTATTTGTTACATTTGGCTGTGTAAAACCAAGCAGTATTACTTATTTGTTACATTTGGCTGTGTAAAACCAAGCAGTACTACTTATTTGTTACATTTGGCTGTGTAAAACCAAGCAGTACTACTTATTTGATACATTTGGCTGTGTGATACAAATGTCTGTCATTGAACAACCCCATGCCATGATTAGATAAACACACCCATCTATTTCCTAATTTCTTTAAACATTAAAAGTTCATTTAGCAACATTTTTGAAAATGGATATATAGCTTTTTGGAATTAAACTCTTCATGTGCAGACTCACTAGATCAAACCAGACATGCATTCATGCACGCCGCACAGACACACGCACACACTAAGGACTCAGGTGTGTGAGCTTTGAGGCTGAAAGCCATTGAAGCGGTCCTCCCCCTTCATCCTCCTCCCTCGTTCCTCATCCCTCTCCTCGTCTCCTCCGTTCTTCTCCCCAGTGCTGAACAGTAAGCGAAGCAGGTGTCCAAGACAGAAATAGGCCTCAGTCAGTCCTTCTCCCCCTCATCTTTTACATTACATAAGAAACAACATCTTACTCAACAACCCCCACCTCCATCCCCTGTCACAAAGACACAGCATCTTCCCTGTGAGTGAGAACTGGATACTAGAGACAGACGAAACAACAACAGAACACTCACTAGCTTTTTGACCTGGCCTTGAATGCCACATATTTGACATTATTGAGCAATAACTCGTAAAATCCTTCTCATATCCGCAGCACACCACATACCTAGCTAAGGCTCATTTTTTTGGTCCGCAGCCTTGGGCAGCTAGTACCTGTTTGCTCACTGTGCTGAAAAAGAGGGCCAATTTCACAGGCAAATAGAACAAAGGTATACCCATTGAACAAAATCACCCTGCCTTCCATTCTGCTTGTGTAAATGCCCCCGTTTATGAGTTGCTGAATTATTCATAAAGAAGTGCCATAACATGAAGGCTCATTGTGCAGTATACTCGCACCTCTAACTGTTGTCTCTAACCCCCAACCAACACTGATAACAAGCTTAAACACCCCCCTTTCCCCCAATCCCCGTCTTCTCCCACAGAAATACCTAACTGCAGCTTAACTGCATGAGTAACGTATTCTTAAAAACGGGACACATCAAACAAAAACATTTAGAGTATTATTTGCAGGATCCGGATATACAGGCAGGCCTGTGCTTAGAGAGAGAGAGAGAGAGCGAGAGCGAGAGCGAGATGAAGGGAGACAGAGAGAGAGAGAGAGAGAGAGAGAGGAGAAAATGGAAAGAGGGACTTGTTAATTAATAGGATTATATGGTAACGCTAATGGTTTCAAACAAAAGACAGTGGATGTGTCAGGTGTTCTGGTATTCTGACGGGCGGGAGCCGGGGGTATAAGTTTCGGCGGGAGGACGCGGGGGTGGTGGAGAGGTTGTTTTTGTCATGGATTACTTGCTGCCGCTTGATCTGCCTATTGCCGTAATCCCCTATCTGAACTCGGCAGGATAGGAAAAACACACAGGAATTATCTCGCCCCTGATAGAAATGTCTCGAAAATGTCTCTTTGTTGGCCCGCTGAGAGGACTTATTGACGTTTGTGTGCCTCCCTCTCAACTGTTCGATGCGTGTGGTGATCCGTCTTGAATTAGCTGGTGATGATACCCACAATCCACCACTCCGACCTGGGGGAATCCAACTAGAGAGCAAGGCTCGCTTTTCTTTTGGTTTTACATGATCTTTCTATGCTTTCTCACTCTCTTTGCATTGCTACCTCTATCAGGATAAGGTAAGACCCAGATGCAAGCCTTGAACAAGTAACAATGTTTATTACAGCAACAGAGGCAAAGGTACAGGACGGCAAGCAGGCTCAGGTTCAGGTCAGGCAGAGGTTGGAAATCCAGAAAGGGGCAAAGGTACAGGACGGCAGGCAGGCCCAGGGATAGGCAGATGGTCAGGTTGGCAGGTTCAGGGTCAGGACAGGCAAGGCAAGGGTCAAAAACCAGGAGGGTGAGAAAAAGAGAGGCTGGGAAAAGACAAGAGCTGACAAACAAGATGAACTGGCAACAGACAAACAGAGAACACAGGTATAAATACACAGGGGATAATGGGGAAGATGGGCGACACCTGGAGGGGGCTAGAGACAATCACAAAGACAGGTGAAGCAGATCAGGACATGACAACCTCTATCTCTCTTTTCTTAAAGGAGTGCGATAGTGTTTTGGTTGGCTGACTGGTGAAGGCTGTCTGTGTTATCATGGGAGCTGTGGTAGTCTGGAGGAACTCTTAACTCATTGGAAGGCTGTCAAGCTGTGTTACTCATTTCACTTATAGGTTGTACAGTACTGGCTTTGGTTCTAACCCAGTATTACAATAATAACACATCTGATTCAACTCATCAACTTATATTAAAGCCTGTGATTAGTTGAAGCAAGTGTTTTAGTGTTGTTCTGGAACAAACGTCTGCACACCTCTGGGTCCCCAGGACTGACGACCACTGCTGTTGCAGGATTTAGATTAGTCTGTGGCCTCAGGCTGGTCTGTCTGCCTGTCTGATTGTATCAATATATCCATCTGTCATGGAATCAGTTGGAAAACATTCAGGGAAATATGCAGGGATAGCAGCTGGGAAGTGTGGGAGCATTAGGATCTACGCATGTTGGACTGACAAGAGAGTTGAAGGTCTCCTCCAGACAAACTACTACACTACAGTCTCCTGACACCCTGAGCTCTCTGATCTGGGCCTGGACCTCTCTGATCTGGTGCCTCATAGGCACCTGGGTGGATAGCCTTTACGTATTGTGAATGAGTGTGTACACACCCACCCAACAACACACTTCACGTCACAGCAGTGATAAATGTGGGACTGAGTCCTGCTGTAGCTGCAGGTGTATAAAGACAGAGCTGGATGGAACAGGGGGGAGTGTAGAGAGGGCTGGGGTTCACTCCCCCTTCCTTCCTTTCTCTCTCAGTCTCTCCCATTGATGTCAGAAAAATCTGCTCCCTTCCCAGGAGAGCGAGAGAGGCAGTGAGAGTCACCAAGGCAACACCCCCCCACCCCCAGCACCTCGGTATACACACTCCATGGCCCCCAAAAAGAAAGAGCGAAAGAGCGAGAGATGAATGGAGAAGGGGGAAATGAATACACCGTAGCAGCAGAAGAAAAGCTCTTTCAGAGTCACCGTGCTCTCCACATATGGCATAGCTCCCAAAAGCAAGGAGGCCGAGAAATCCAGCGCCGAGAGCGAGGGAGAGGGAGAGAGGGAGAGAGAGAGAGAGAGAGAGGAGAGAGAGAGAGAGAGAGATAGAGATAGAGATAAAGAGAATGAGAGAGAGAGAGAGAGAGAGAGAGAGAGAATGAGAGAGAGAGAGAGAGAGAGAGAGAGGAGAGAAAGAGAATGAGAGAGAAAGAGAGAGGAGAGAAAGAGAATGAGAGAGAGAGAGAGAGAGAGAGAGAGAGAGAGAGAGAGAGAGAGAGAGAGAGAGGAGAAAGAGAATGAGAGAGAGAGAGAGAGAGAGAATGAGAGAGAGAGAGAGAGAGAGAGAGTGAGGGGGGGAGAGAAAGAGAATGAGAGAGTATGCTGTTCATCATAAAGTGACAACAGGCGGCCTGGTGTACTCACACAATTACATCCATTCCTTCCCACGTCTGTGTGGATACTTTTCATTCACTCCCATTCTATTATGATTTACTTACCCAGGAGCTACTGACACAGAGCACCATGAGGGGCTGTTACGGACGGAGGCTCACACACTGCTTGTCAAGAACCAAGAACATATCAAGAACATATCTCAATTGTCATATTTCTCTGTTGTGTGCGATAAAGGAATAATCTTAGATATGTCCTGCAGTTCATGGTCATGGGATTAGCGGATGGACTGTGCAACTGTTGGGTTGGGGTTACTGTATTCACCTTGCTGTCTGCCTCTCTGCAATTCTGCAAACATTTTGCAATTCACAAATGAGATCGTCCTCTGTCATAGAGAGTGAACGGTGTCCTGATGAGACAGCAACTTTTCTGACTGAGCCAGGCGAAATCAGAATCATTATTATGGATATATCCAAACAAAAGGAAATACAGCTAGTTTGCTGTCAATTGAATGGCAGAGATTGACGTGAATTTGTTTTCGGTCGATGGCGAGCTAACAAAAGACAAGAACGTTAGCCAGGCGGAATGGAAAGCATTCTTTGATTGCATAGCAATGATGGGGAAATATTTCCTTTGGTGGAAGGATGAAATAGTATGAATTGACTTATGAAAATAATGTTTTTAATGAGAATATGTCACTCATTATTTTAATATGTTGGTAAGCAGTATATTAAAGCAATAAGGAACCTTCCTGGGTTTGTGGGATATGGCAAATATACCACGACTAAGGGGTGCATCTACTCTGCTTTCGTAGTGCCTAAGAACAGCCCTTATCAGTGGTATACTGGCCATATACAGTACCACACCACTTCAGGCCTTATTGCTTAAATATCCAAGAAGTAACAAAAATGGCCACTTTATATTATTGTACTCTGTTTATGTCCAAATAAAAGTAAGAAATGGGTTTAATCTCTATAATTTTGAGCCCAAAATAAGCCTAAACAGCAGACTCAAGGTGCATAGCAACAAATGACACATTGTGTCAAGGACAAGGACCTGTAGATTACAGGTTAGGATGTTCAGTGTGTGGCTGAGCTCCTGAAGATTTTCATACATAATGTCATGCTTGGTCTTGAATAAGATGACCCACCACCCGCCGTGCCCCCTGTGGAGTAACAGTGGTTTTGCTCACTCTGCACATTGATCCACGCTGTATGGGAGATGATTGCCCGGCTGCTCTCGGACTGGCCCACTTGGCATTCGTAGGGGGCGTCGTCCTCCAATTCGGTTTTCTCGATTTGGAGATAGTACTGTCCTGGAGTAGAGAGAGACACAAAGACAGTAATTCATGTTTTAATGACACATTATGTTGTAATTGCGAAGCTTCGCACAATGAACTGTAATTACAATGAGAGGTGGTCCATTTAGTCTCTACCATTCACTCTTCACCTGAAATAGCTCTCTTTGTACCCATCCAATGTACATCTATGAACATTTACTATCAAGCCCCTGTGTCTCTATGGGGCACTGGGTCCAAAAAGCACTGAGCTTTGAATTACCTTCAACCGAGGAAACATGGTTGAATGAACACAGATGTTTTGTGTGGGAAATTAAAGACTTGAATATCTGTAATGCTGCCAGATGGTGTGGTTGGTACAGAGCTGTTATAATACTGTAGATTCAGCGTAATGTTTGCCTGCATCATTGATACCTATGGGGAAACAGACTGGTAGGATTCTCATTTATCAGGCACCAAGTCCTTTGAAAAGAGGAGAGAGAGAGTGGTATTGACTACCGACCACTGTGAGAGAGCTTGGTTTCCACACATACAGTACTGAGGAGGATCTTAGCACCAGATACACACTGGAATTCCATCTGTTTATAACGCAAGAGGCTTTAGTCCAATTCAGTAAATATTTTCTCTAGCGTCGTGCACACGAATTCGGGGACATTTTGCTTGCAACTTGGTCTCACACCCTGTTGATTTACCATTGGGCTACTTAGGTTTGGAAAATAGCACACTAACCAACGAAGAGGGATAGCTGTGTGGTGTATGAAGTCTGACTCCAGATCTGTCATGATGTTCTATATTGGTGGGAATATGGTATGTATCGATTGAGGAGGACAGACAAAGTACCTCTCCATCTTTATTTCTCTCCTGATAGTGTTTCACCATCCACGGATTAATATGTTGACTGATGCAATTAAACGTGTGTATTATAAGATGTTTGGGGTCTGGGAGGCTTTTTCCTGCTCTGTGTCGCTCTCTGACTCACAGCGTACTAACATGTATAAAATAACATCTTGGTGTGACAACCTCCCAGTCCTAAAAAAGGACTCGTCAACAAAGTTGGCAAGATAATTAATACCAACCAGCAGCAATTTTCACATCTATGCTATCATACAGCGGGAAGACTTCGAATTATGAATAATTTCCCTCTTTCCTGAAATTACTCACCACAAATGCCGCAATCAACTTGCCAAGTGTGTGTGTGAGCGTATGTGAGAGTGTGAGAGCTCTTTCAGCGCCAACAGACATCACTGATGGTGACAATCAGTGACAAGTATCATCGAGTGGCGTCAAGTGATAACGCTTGTGTTTTTGCTTCTATAGATTTAAGTATGTGTTTGCCACAAGCATATATATCTGTTTCTTTGTTTGTGTGAATATATGTGTATGTATGCATAAGTGTGTGTGTGCTAATGTAGGTGTCTGTGTGTTCATCAGTGTGTGTGTGTGGTTGTTGTTCTTTTATCCTTTGACCCAGTTTCAGTGGAGAGCAGAGCATGTGTGTGTGTGTGTGTGTGTGTGTGTGTGTGTGTGTGTGTGTGTGTGTGTGTGTGTGTGTGTGTGTGTGTGTGTGGGTGTGGGTGTGGGTGTGTGTGTGTGTATGTGTGTGTGTGTGTGTGCAGTGCATGCCATTCTGCCTATCAGTGTCTGTGAATATGTGTGCAATTTCTAGAGTTTAGTGTGTCCCTGAATGTCTGTCAGCTCCCGTGTGCCTGTCTGCTAGTGCTGTGTGACTCACGACAGCCAAAGCACCATGGAATAGCACCATGCGGCCCTGTGCTGGTTGATCATGAGCAAATGCAATGCTCATATTTAGGATTGCCTTCTAATTGGCGATTACTTTTTATGCACGCCGTGTGCGGATCCTGCTACATACTTTTATTCTCATCTCTCTCTCTCTCTCTCTCTCTCTCTCTTATATTTGAGATTCTTCAAAGTAGCCACCCTTTGCCTTGACAGCTTGGCATACTCTTGGCATTCTCTCAACCAGCTTCATGAGGTAGTCACCTGGAATGCATTTCAATTAACAGGTGTGCCTTGTTAATTTGTGGAATTTATTTCCTTCTTAATGCATTTGAGCCAATCAGTTGTGTTGTGACAAGGTAGGGGCGGTATACAAAAGATAGCCCTATTTGGTAAAAGACCAAGTCCATGTTATGGCAAGAACAGCTCAAATAAGCAAAGAGAAACAACAGTCATTAATTACTTGAAGACATGAAGGTCAGTCAATCCGGAAAATGCCAAGAACTTTAAAAGTTTCTTCAAGTGCAGTGTCAAAAACCATGATGAAACTGGCTCTTATGAGGCACGCCACAGGAAAAGAAGACCCAGAGTAACCTCTGCTGCAGACAATAAGTTCATTAGAGTTTCCAGCCTCAAAAATTGCAGCCCAAATAAATGATTCACTGAGTTCAAGTAACAGACACATCTCAACATCAACTGTTCAAAGGAGACTGCGCGAATCAGGCATTCAAAGTCGAACAGCTGCAAAGAAACCACTACTAAAGGACACCAATAATAAGAAGAGACTTGCTTGGGCCAAGAAACAAGAGCAATGGACATTAGTCGTTCTGCCCCTGAACAAGGGAGTTAACCCCCTGTTCCTAGGCCATCATTGAAAATAAGAATTTGTTCTTAACTGACTTGCCTAGTTAAATAAAGGTCAAATAAAAAATAAAAAAAACCTGTGGAAATCTGTTGTCTGCTCTGATGAGTCCAAATGTGAGATTTTTGGTTCCAACCGGCGTTTCTTTGTGAGATAAAGAGTAGGTGAAAGGATGTGTAGTTCCACCGTGAAGAGGTGTGATGATGTGGGCTGCTTTGCTGTTGACACTGTCAGTCATTTTTTGTTAAATTGAAGGCACACTTAACCAGCATAGCTACCACAGCATTCTGCAGCGATACGCCATCCCATCTGGTTTGCGCTTAGTGGGACTAGCATTTTTTTCAACAAAACAATGACCCAACACACCTCCAGGCTGTGTAAGGGCTATTTGACCAAGAAGGAGAGTGATGTAGTGCTGCATCAGATGACCTGGCCTCCACAGTCACCAGACCTCAAACCAATTGAGATGGTTTGGGATGAGTTGGACCGCAAAGTGAAGGAAAAGCAGCCAACAATTGCTGAGCATATGTGGGAACTCCTTCAAGACTGTTGGAAAAGCGTTCCAGGTGATTGGTTGAGAGAATGTCAAGATTGTGCAAAGCTGTCATCAAGGCAAAGGAGCCTACTTTGAAGAATCTCAAATATAAAGTACATTTTGATTTGTTGAACAATGTTTTGGTTACTACATGATTCAATATGTGTTATTTCATATTTTTGATGTCTTCACTATTATTCTACAATGTAGAAAATAGTACAAATAAAGAAAAACCCTTGAATGGGTAGGTGTGTCCAAACTTTTGACTGGTACTGTATGTTTACATTGCCAAAGTGAGTGAAATAGTAATAAACAAAAGTGAAATAGACAATAAAAATGAACAGTAAACATTACACTCATTCCAAAAGTTCCAAAATAATAAAGATATTTCAAATGTCATATTATTTATATGTACAGTGTTGTAATGATATGCAAATAGTTAAAGTACAAAAGGGAAAATAAATAAACATACATCTAAGTTGTATTTACAATGGTGTTTCTTCTTCACTGGTTGCACTTTTCTTGGGGCAAAGGGTCTTACGCCCTGGCCTTAGTTATCTTTGTTTTCTTTATTATTTTGGTTAGGTCAGGGTGTGACATGGGGGATTTATGTGTTTTTCCCTGGTCTAGGGGTTTTGTATGTTTATATTCTAATTCTAGGTGTTTATGTAAGTCTATGGTTGCCTAGATTGGTTCTCAATTAGAGGCAGGTGTTTATCGTTGTCTCTGATTGGGAACCATATTTAGGCAGCCATGTTCTTTGGGTATTTTGTGGGTGGTTGTCTTCTGTCTTTGTGTCTATGCACCAGATAGGACTGTTTCATTTTTTCACATTTGTTGTTTTGTATTTTGTAGTGTTCACGTTTATGGTCTTTATTAAACATGTTGAACACTAACCACGCTGCATTTTGGTCCTCCTCTCCTTCAACGGAAGAAAACCGTTACAGGGTCACAAATATTGCTGCTGTGATGACACACTGTGGTATTTCACCCAATAGATATGGGAGTTAATCAAATTGGATTTGTTTTCGAATTCTTTGTGGGTCTGTGTAATCTGAGGGAAATAGGTGTCTCTAATATGGTCATACATTTGGCAGGAGGTTAGGAAGTGCATCTCAGCTTCCACCTAATTTTGTGGCAGGTGTGCACATAGCCTGTCTTCTCTTGAGAGCCAGGTCTGCCTTCAGCGGCCTTTCTCAATAGCAAACCTATGCTCACTGAGTCTGCACATAGTCACAGATGTCCTTTATTTTGGGTCACTGTGCCAGTGGTCAGGGCCAAATAGCATTTTAGTTTGCTCTGTTTTTTTGTAAATTCTTTCCAATGTATCAAGTCATTATCTTTTTGTTTTTTTCATGATTTGGTTGGATCTCTCTCTATCTCTACATCTCTCACTCTCTCTTGCCACTTTCATTTTCCCTTTATTCGCTTCTGAGGGTGACAATGTTGGTACACGCGAGGCTATTTCACAGTCACATAGTCTCTGTAGTCACAGATGGCCTCTGTTTAGACGTCCTCTGTTAAGCCACTACCACCAGGTCCCCGTGGTAACTTCATTTAGGCCTGTGACTGTGTCCTCCATGCATATCAAGGCTATACAGTGTAGGCTTACTGCTACTAAGTCTGTCATACAGCCAATGCAATTAAAGCTGACAGACGCACCGTTCACCCTCACAGCGAACAACCTGTCATTTGAAATATGTCACAAAGAAAACCATCAAAATCACACACGTCTTAGAGCAACAACACAATGCTCGAACTCTTGGCCCTTTTGACCTGTTTGCGTGGCTTGTGTAGGCCTTCATTCTGCGATTGCATCTCTGTGCTCATAATTTAGACATATTCCTCATGTTCATCTTGTCCATGGGTTGTCTACCACTCAATGTTTTAATTTGGTAGCTTGTGTTCTGCATCTGCTCAAGCTGTAAAAACACATTTGTCTTGGGCTACTACCCATGTGTGTTATCATTTTCTGCTTCCCTGTCATTATTTCTTACCCAATTTTGATATACTGCTTTTCCCACCCATTTCCCCCTACTATTAAAATGTCCCTACTTTGTATTCAACCATAACGCAAACGCCAACCCTACACCTAGCTATGTGTCTGCATCCTGGTTCAACCCTAGCCCTAGCCTCAAACACAACCCTAAATCTAACCCTAGCTTCGTGTCCACAGCCCGGCTCAACCCTGGCCATAACCCTAACCCTAGCTTCAAGTCCACATCCTGGTTTAGCCCTAACCATCAACCACAACCCAAACTCTAACCCTAACCCTTCCCCAGGCTCTCACCTCTCTTAGGGTCCCCCAACAGGCTGTAGCGAGGGAACCCTGGCAGGCTCTGTTGTGGACCCAGAAGCAGGCCATCCTTCACCCACTGGACAACCCCTGAGGGCCTCAGCACCTCACACCTCAGTATCACCGTAGTCCCCGCACGCACCGTCATGTTCTTGGGCTGGGTCCTGAACGCCTGCTGGGCCCCCACCTCCACCACACCTGAAGAAGAGAGGGAGGGAAAGGAGGGAAGATGGTGAGAGGATGGAGAGGAAAGAGGGAACAAAGGGAGGGATGGGTTAGGGGGATTGTGAAATGGATGGAGGGAGCGGAGGAGGGTGAGAAGATGGAGGGGAAGAAGGGAACGCTAGGAAGGCAGGGGATGAGGGCTCAAATAAAGATGGTAGAGCCGGGCCACATTATTCATCACATCATATGTTTTATTGATGGGAAATTGGAGCAATTCGGCCCTGCAAATGAGTCAATAATGTAATTACTGCGAATTAAACCCCTCCTCGGTCCAGGAGATAAGGAATGGAAAGGAAGAGAGGGCGGGGGGGGGGGGGGGGTCCAACCAAGCCCTCGTTCACCCATTGCTTTTTCTTCACTTGCGATGTCCCTTCGGCTAATTTCTACAGATAAGAGTAATGATATTTGGTTTAATGCCCTCGTTTGTCATAGGTGGTGTGGGGGTGTCGGGAGGTGGGGGTGGGCAATCCCTCACTCCCTGTATGAAGTAAAATGCTCCGGTACACTGCACTGGTGGCTGGAAGGTAACCTTACCGTCACTCAGCCAGCCTGGGAGTGAGTGAGGTGGAGGCTAGAACAATGAGACCAGGATCACAAGGTAATGCGATTGTAGCTCTGCATGCAAAGTCCTATGCTAATTAGGGGCCCTAATATATAAGCATGCATCTTATTTTTAAACTATGCAGTGAAGAGGAGAGCAGCTATTTACACCGCCTCTTTCTGGAAGGTTGTTTGAATCTTGACCCTCTTTGAGCCAATCCCAAAGTTGTTTGCGAACTGCATGCTCGGCTGCGCCTCGGCAATGTGAGTGAGAGGGAGAACTCTACGATCAAGGGGACATCAGTCACCTCACGTCAAACGTGAAGGGAAAGATTGGCCATTATAGACGACGCATACAAACAACCAGCCACAAAATCACATTTGCATATCAGTTTACATAAATGAATACACAACAATTCCGTGTACAAATGAGCAGCAAAAGGAAGTTGAAAAACAAACAGGAACAAAATGGATTCTTCTCTTTTTCTACTGCCACTGCCTAGAGAGGTGCATGGGGGATGGAAGTGGTAAGACAGGCAAACACCGTAGGCCATTGATTTCCTTTATCCATCCAAGGATTTGGTGTCTATTTGAACGAGATAATGGCTTGGAATTATGCTATGGAGCTGATGCTGCCCACAAAACTCTTTGGCCTTCGCTGTCACAACGAGATGGAAGCAGAGGCTAGCCATACTCTGGAGTATAAACTGAACCGCTATGAAAAGCATCTGTAATAATTGCAGTTGAAGTTATTAGTATGAAAACATTGGACAGGGTCGACAGAAAGCAGGTTAAGAGAAGACGATACCGGTCACCTGTTAACTTACTGAACAATGTCTCTCTGTTTCTCTCTGTGATGTTTTCAAAGGCAGGAGAGAGAGATGTAATGTAAAGGCATGCTATCAGACCTCATCAACTTGAAATAATTATGTCAGCAGTGCAGTGGGATATGTTCCATTAACAGATTAGTGTGGATGATAAATATTGGTTGTGATTGTTAGATTTATTTTGGAGCTGATTTACTGTATGTGTCAGTAAATGTGCTGTAACTGCATAATGATGCGATCAACACTGGAACTAGATTTGTTTCACAGAGCAAAGGCTTACAAGTACTGTGGGATTTCATGTTGATTGACAGCCACCATTTTTGAATATGATTTACAAAATAATCCGAACAGATTGTCGTTGTCGGAGGAGTTACAGCAGCAGTAAACAGACGGTTGGAAGAACAACAACTTTGACAGCTTGGTGATTCGACAGCGTATTTTGAGAAAACGATTAGCCACTCGTCACAGCATCCTTCTCTTCTGACATTGTGTTGTCGTTAAGCTGTCCTGTTTCTGCTCCCATTCAGTTGGTGTTGCTCTTCTGAGAACCAGCTGGTACATTGGCAAGGAAGTGTAATGTTGAGGCCTTAGCACAATGTCTAATTGTATCAATGTGATTGTCGATGAGTAACAATCCAATGCCAGAAGTGTGCAATGCAAGGTAAGTGAAAGGCAAAGGGTATTAGCGAGGAATAATACCTGATGTGCTGCATACAATTATCAACAACACTACAACAGTCCACAGAAGCCTTGATGCAAACTCATCAGTTGAGTTGAACAGAACTCTAGGTAATGCCTCTCATAAAGTCAATGAGAGCACAGTGCTATAGAGTAGAGTAATGGTGTGTAACTTAACAGAAGGCCTTGCTGAGTTCGAAAGGAGACAATAGGTCCATTGTGGCTGTTTTTCTTACCCCATTGCAGAGTAAGGAGAAGAAGAAGTGGACTAGAGAAGCACGTTGTTGATGACAAACCCATCTCAAACCTCAGGCTCCAATCGTTTAATCCAGGCCCTGCAGAATCCTGAAACGACAAATCACAGAGATGACAGACAGTGAACTGTTTGTCAATTTATTTATTTTTTATTTAACCTTTACTTAACTAGGCTAGTCAGATAAGAACACATTCAAATTTACAATGACGGCCTACCGTCATGTTGGTTATGTTAGTCAAGGCTTAGTTGACTCAATGTCAAGTTTTGAGTTCCCGAGCACACACAAAGTATTCTCAAAGCGATAGCCACATATTGTGCTAGCTACTGTAGCTAGCTACAGTGCCTTGCGAAAGTATTCGGCCCGCTTGAACTTTGCGACCTTTTGCCACATTTCAGGCTTCAAACATAAAGATATAAAACCCTATTTTTTTGTGAAGAATCAACAACAAGTGGGACACAATCATGAAGTGGAACGACATTTATTGGATATTTCAAACTTTTTTAACAAATCAAAAACTGAAAAATTGGGCGTGCAAAATTATTCAGCCCCTTTACTTTCAGTGCAGCAAACTCTCTCCAGAAGTTCAGTGAGGATCTCTGAATGATCCAATGTTGACCTAGATGACTAATGATGATAAATACAATCCACCTTTGTGTAATCAAGTCTTCGTATAAATGCACCTGCACTGTGATAGTCTCAGAGGTCCGTTAAAAGCGCAGAGAGCATCATGAAGAACAAGGAACACACCAGGCAGGTCCGAGATACTGTTGTGAAGAAGTTTAAAGCCGGATTTGGATACAAAAAGATTTCCCAAGCTTTAAACATCCCAAGGAGCAGTGTGCAAGCGATAATATTGAAATGGAAGGAGTATCAGACCACTGCAAATCTACCAAGTCCTGGCCGTCCCTCTAAACTTTCAGCTCATACAAGGAGAAGACTGATCAGAGATGCAGCCAAGAGGCCCATGATCACTCTGGATGAACTGCAGAGATCTACAGATGAGGTGGGAGACTCTGTCCATAGGACAACAATCAGTCATATATTGCACAAATCTGCCCTTTATGGAAGAGTGGCAAGAAGAAAGACATTTCTTAAAGATATCCATAAAAAGTGTTGTTTAAAGTTTGTCACAAGCCACCTGGGAGACACACCAAACATGTGGAAGAAGGTGCTCTGGTCAGATGAAACCAAAATTGAACTTTTTGGCAACAATGCAAAACGTTATGTTTGGCATAAAAGCAACACAGCTCATCACCCTGAACACACTGTCAAACATGGTGGTGGCAGTATCATGGTTTGGGCCTGCTTTTCTTCAGCAGGGACAGGGAAGATGGTTAAAATTGATGGGAAGATGGATGGAGCCAAATACAGGACCATTCTGGAAGAAAACCTGGTGGAGTCTGCAAAAGACCTGAGACTGGGACGGAGATTTGTCTTCCAACAAGACAATGATCCAAAACATAAAGCAAAATCTACAATGGAATGGTTAAAAAATAAACATATCCAGGTGTTAGAATGGCCAAGTCAAAGTCCAGACCTGAATCCAATCGAGAATCTGTGGAAAGAACTGAAAACTGCTGTTCACAAATGCTCTCCATCCAACCTCACTGAGCTCGAGCTGTTTTGCAAGGAGGAATGGGAAAAAATGTCAGTCTCTCGATGTGCAAAACTGATAGAGACATACCCCAAGCGACTTACAGCTGTAATCGCAGCAAAAGGTGGCGCTACAAAGTATTAACTTAAGGGGGCTGAATAATTTTGCACGCCCAATTTTTCAGTTTTTGATTTGTTAAAAAAGTTTGAAATATCCAATAAATGTCGTTCCACTTCATGATTGTGTCCCACTTGTTGTTGATTCTTCACAAAAAAATAGGGTTTTATATCTTTATGTTTGAAGCCTGAAATGTGGCAAAAAGTCGCAAAGTTCAAGGGGGCCGAATACTTTCGCAAGGCACTGTATGTTGGTGAAGACATACTAACCTGGCTACTGATCATTGGATGACTCTTGCATGCACTAGTGAATTAACCCATCAACAGTTTTTAGATAAATCCATGAGTAACACTCTGTCTACGTCCATTACATTCTGTTCTAATCTAACACTCCCCCTCTGCCTGTTTCTTTTGGAAAGGGATGTGCATTTTAAGTTAGTTTGCAATCAATCAACTTATCTGTCGCGGTGGAACAAATAATAGTGATTTACCTGATTGAAAACTAAACATTTTCTCATCTGAATAAACATAATGAATTAAAAGCAACGGTTCTTTGAGGCATCTCCCCTCAGTCGATTAGTTGCACTCCAACAGGCTTTGATAAGAATTAGCTCACACTCAATTATTCCTGGCTCTCAGAAACATCAGTGCATTTCAGAGCCCCCAACATGCACTTTGAACACACAAGGGCAATTTGATCCCCCTTCACCACATTAGATGTCTGTTCTGAGCTCTCAAAAACAAATCTGCCTTCTCCCCCCCTCTCCCTGTCTCTCTCACACACTATCACTCTCTTTGTTTCTCTCACTCACTCTCACTCTTTTTTTCTCCCTGTCTGTTTCTCTCTCTCCCTGTCTCTCTCTCTCTGCCTCCCTTTCCCCCCTTCTAATACACCCTTTATTAAAGGGTCAATCTGCAGTTGCTACATGTATATACATTTTTGGACTCACTGTATACAGGACCCAATGATTATTGAAGAATATAACTTCAATATAACTTAACCTCATGAGCTTGGTTCAATTGTCGTATCCCCTCAGAATCCCAAAACAAAAGCTCCAATGTTTGTAAACAACGCAAATGTAAACTAACACTGCATAGCCTCAAAACATGGTTAAAATTATACTTTTGTCAGTCCGTGCTCTGTTTATGAATTTGAGAGTGGTTACATTTCTCCTGCCCAATCCCTTATCAAAACATGGGCAGAGAGACGCTTTGTTTTAACCTGACCTGCTGATTGCCCCTTTAAAACACCATAAGCATTTCAACCCCGACCGATGTTCATGAATTGATTTTCCTCATACTTATTAACCATCCCAGTCTGCCCTTTTCCTCACATCTGAGATCTAAATACCAGAGAGAGTAAAGTGCTGGCTGGTTGGTTTCTATATGTGTAATGAAAGTTCCCCATGCCTTCCCTCCTCCGTTGTGGGAGTGACGCTGTTAATGCAGAACTGCAGAACTGCAGAACTTGGCTGAGAGGGAGAGAGGTGAAACTGGTCTGGAGAGGAAGGCTACATGACTCAACACGTTTCTACCGGACATCTTAATGAAAAGAGCCGCAGCCTACTGACTCTGACCTCCCGTCCCCTCCTCGCACTACCGCCACCACTACTAACCCAAACACAGGGATTAATTCATTGGGAAAATAGGTCTGTGCACAAAATGGAGGATTGGTTCATTCTCTAGTGTGTGTTTTTGTTTCGTTTCATTGTCCTTGACAATGTTTATTTTAGGGTTGGGTCAGGGCTGTGTCTGTTGGATGGACTCTGATGAAGTCATGTAAGAATTCAAATTAATGGAGAAAACAATTGCAGAAAACAATCATCCAGAAAATAAATCATTTATGCTTTATTGTCACAAACACCAGATAGGTGCAGTGAAATGTGTTCATTTCCAGGGTCAGCTATGGTAGGTTAAGTGCCTTGCTCAAGGGCATCAGCAGATATCAGCAGATATTTTACCTTGTCGGCTCAGGTATTCAAACCAGCAACACTCTAATCACTAGGCTACCTGAGAAAACCATGTACACGAGAATGCATGCATGAACACATGCATGCAAGCACACACACAAACACATATTCAAAATTCACAATATGAGACACAAACAGCTAAAAAAGCAGGCCTTCAGCCCTGGCAGCTAATCGAGTTCTTGTCCTTGCACAGATCTCTGTCATTATCCATAACTAGCTCAACAAGCTTCATAACACGCACACATGCACACAGTATAATGGAATACATGAACAATTACATTCATTCAGTATCTACAGTGCCTTCAGAAAGTACTCACACTCCTTGAAATTTTCCACATTTACTCAAGTGCTATCAAGCTAAATAATGTATTTGTCTAGGAAAACCTTGTACTGTATAATATAATCTGTATTTCACTGACAACAATAGAGTTGTATGAGTCAGGATGAGATTGAAAACTGGTGCTCACCACCCAGGATAAGCATTGTTGTAACTTGCCTGTATAAGTCAGTAGATATTCTACCTTCACTGCTACTACAGTTTCTGACCTTGTCCCTCACTAGCTTTCCACAGATGCAAATGAGAAAGTTTGATTTGAAATTTGATTCGCTCTCGGAGACAAGTCTGCCGTTCTCCCCTCCAGGGTATTGGAGAGAGCAGAGGCATCAGGCGTGACCCCGACAGGTAGATTTTTAATGGCTTCTTTCATAACATCATCAAACGATTCAATACACTCAATCCTGGACCAATTTGATGCAAAACCCCATGAAATCACTCAATGTGCAGAAAATGAAGCCTCAACCTCATGCAACCATGCAATTCAGATATGGTCCTACATCTTAATATCAGGCTCACCCACACACCACCAATATCACCATTAACCTGTGGGCCCAATTACAGGGCCTCATAGGGGAGGTCTGTTGTGAACCCATTACACCACCGACACTCACCAGCAGAATCAGTTATAGGCCAAAGATGTAGATTAGGTTATCCACACGGCTTAATCGAACTAAAATCATTAATTGTGCATGAAAACATGGTTGCCCTCTGACAGTCTGATTAGTGTTGCCTGGGTGAGCCTGCCTGCTTCTACAGACGCAAATAGACAGAGAAAACTTCAAGCCAAGTCAAGGACGGGCAGGTGGACGAGCCAGATTGCATCAGCCTCGTCCAGCAATTTACAGTGGCAGCTGGACAGTATGTCTCCGAGAAGCTCTTCTCACCAATCTGAGCAGAGTGTCTGTCTGCTTGGCTTGGTTTCTGTTTCTGCTCTGTAGGGTCGTCAACTTCGACTCAATGTGTCTCTCTCTCTGACTCCCTCACATGTCACTTGCCTCGAGAGAAAGTTGGGAGAAAAAAAGAGAGACAGAAGGAGAGAAGACCTCCTTTCAAACTTCCACTGACTCATCCTTCTGTCTCCTGAGAGCTCACAGAGAGACTGTGGTAGAGTGAGAAAAAGAGAGCGAAAGTGAGAGAGAGAAAGAGTAAGAGAGACAGTGCATCTCTCATAAAGAAGCCACTAGTCTTTGAATATGCGTAGGGATTTGCATGAGAGAGAGAGAAAAGCTGTGCTTACCTGTTGAGCAACGTCGAGGCCCCGGAGCCACTCTCTATGTCTCGCCTGATCTCACGATGTCGCTTGGAACGAAAGTGTGCAGTGTGGATAAGAAAGAATGCCAATAGGACTCTCCCACTCTCTGACTCCACACATACTGTATCATCCTCTTCTTAGACAGGGAAAAACACAGGAGGAAGAGAAAGAGGAGTGTGTATGAGGGTTAGGGGGGGTCATCTTAAGGAAAAATAGATGACAAAAAAACAGCTGACAACAAAAAAGTGATGCCACACTAGATGGTTTACATTGGCTATGGATAGTGAGTATATTGGCTAGGGATAGTAAGAATATAGGCTACGGATAGGGAGTATATAGGCTAGGGACAGTGAGTATATAGGCCAGGGATAGGGAGTATATTGGCTAGGGATAGGGAGTATACTGGCTAGGGATAGTGAGTATATTGGCTAGGGATAGTAAGAATATAGGCTAGGGGTAGAGAGTATATTGGCTAGGGATATTGAGTATATTGGCTAGGGATAGGGAGTATATTGGCTATGGATAGTGAGCATATTGGCTAGGGATAGGGAGTATATTGGCTAGGGATAGGGATTATATAGGCTAAGGATAGGGAATATATTGGCTAGGGATAGGGATTATATAGGCTAAGGATAGGGATTATATAGGCTAAGGATAGGGATTATATAGGCTAAGGATAGGGATTATATAGGCTAGGGATAGGGAGTATATAGGCTAAGGATAGGGAATATATTGGCTAGGGATAGGGATTATATAGGCTAGGGATAGGGATTATATTGTCACACCCTGACCATAGTTTGTTTTGTATGTTCTATGTTTTGTTTGGTCAGGGTGTGATCTGAGTGGGCATTCTATGTTGGATGTCTTGTTTGTCTGTTTTTGTGTTTGGGCCTGATATGGTTCTCAATCAGAGGCAGGTGTTAGTCATTGTCTCTGATTGGGAGCCATATTTAGGTAGCCTGTTTTGTGTTGGGTTTTGTGGGTGATTGTTCCTGTCTTTGTATTTGTTGCACCAGATAGGGCTGTTTTCGGTTTTTCACGGTTCTTGTTTTGTATATTGTTCATTTATCATCTTCATTAAAGATGTATCAAAATAACCACGCTACGTTTTGGTCCGCCTCTCCTTCAACAGAAGAAAGCCGTGACATATATAGGCTAGGGGTAGAGAGTATATTGGCTAGGGAGAGTGAGTACATTGGCTAGGGATAGGGAGTATATTGGCTAGGGATAGGGAGTATATTGGCTAGGTATAGTGAGCATATTGGCTAGGGATAGGGAGTATATTGGCTAGGGGTGAGAGTATATTGGCTAGGGATAGTGAGTATATTGGCTAGGGGTAGAGAGTATATTGGCTAGGGAGAGGGAGTATATTGGCTAGGGATAGTAAGAATATAGGCGAGGGATAGTGAGTATATAGGCCAGGGATAGGGCGTATATTGGCTAGGGATAGGGAGTATATAGGCTAGGGACAGTGAGTATATAGGCCAGGGATAGGGAGTATATTGGCTAGGGATAGGGAGTATACTGGCTAGGGATAGTGAGTATATTGGCTAGGGATAGTAAGAATATAGGCTAGAGATAGGGAGTATATAGGCTAGGGATAGGGAGTATATAGGCTAGGGATAGGGAGTATATTGGCTAGGGATAGGGAGTATATTGGCTAGGGAGAGGGAGTATATTGGCTAGGGATAGTAAGAATATAGGCGAGGGATAGTGAGTATATAGGCCAGGGATAGGGTGTATATTGGCTAGGGATAGGGAGTATATAGGCTAGGGACAGTGAGTATATTGGCTAGGGATAGTAAGAATGTAGGCTAGAGATAGGGAGTATATAGGCTAGGGATAGGGAGTATATTGGCTAGGGATAGGGAGTATATTGGCTAGGGATATGAGAGTATGTAGGCTAGGGACAGTGAGTATATAGGCCAGAGATAGGGAGTATATTGGCTAGGGATAGGGAGTATACCTGCTTGGGATATTGAGTATATTGGCTAGGGATAGTAAGTATATAGGCTAGGGATAGTGAATATATAGGCCAGGGATAGGGAGTATATTGGCTAGGGATAGTGAGTATATTGGCTAGGGATAGTGAGTATATTGGCTAGGGACAGGGTTATATAGGCTAGGGACCCACCAGCAGCAAGAGCGACATCATTGATGCATACAGAGAAGAGTGTCGGCCCAAGATGTCACGTTCTGACCTTTATTTCCTTTGTTATGTATTTATTTAGTATGGTCAGGGCGTGAGTTGGGGTGGGCAGTCTATGTTTGTTTTTCTATGATTTGGGGATTTGTATGTTTCGGCCTAGTATGGTTCTCAATCAGAGGCAGGTGTCATTAGTTGTCTCTGATTGAGAATCATACTTAGGTAGCCTGGGTTTCACTGTTTGTTGGTGGGTGATTGTCTATGTTGATTGCTTGTGTCATCACAGTTCTCATTTAGCTTCACGGTCGTTATTTGTTTATTGTTTTGTATAGTGTGTTTCAGTGTTCAGTGTTTTCTTTATTAAATTTCATCATGAACACATACCACGCCGCATTTTGGTCCTCCGATCCTTCTCGCCTCTCCTCTTCAGATGAAGAGGAGGACGCCCGTGACACAAGAATTGAACCCTGTGGCACCCCCATAGAGACTGTCAGAGGCCCGGACAACTGGCCCTCCGATTTGACATACTGAGCTCTATCAGAGAAGTAGTTGGTGAACCAGGCGAGGCAATCATTTGAGAAACCAAGGCTATAGAGTCTGCCGATGAGGATGTGGTGATTGACAGAGTCGAAAGCCATGGCCATGGCCAGATCAATGAATACGGCTGCACAGTATTGTTTCTTATCGATGGCGGTTAAGATATCGTTTAGGACCTTGAGCGTGACTGAGGTGCATTATTGACCAGCTCTGAAACCAGATTGCATAGCGGAGAAGGTTCAGTGGGATTCGAAATGGTCAGTAATCTGTTTGTTGACTTGGCTTTCGAAGACCTTAGAAAGGCAGGGTAGGATTGATATACTGTAGGTCTGTAGCAGTTTGGGTCAAGAGTGTCCCTCCCTTTGAAGAGGGAGATGACCGCAGCTGCTTTCCAATCTTTGGGAATCTCAGACGACACTAAAGAGAGGTTGAACAGGATAGTAATAGGGGTTGCAACAATTTTGGCAGATCATTTTTAGAAAGAAAGGATCCAGATTGTCTAGCCCGGCTGATTTGTAGGGGTCTAGATTTTGCAGCTCTTTCAGAACATCAGCTGAATGGATTTGGGAGAAGGATAAATGGGGAAGGCTTGGGCAAGTTGCTGTGGGGGGTGCAGTGCTGTTGACCGGGGTAGGGGTAGCCAGGTGGAAAGCATGGCCAGCCGTAGAAAAATGCTTATTGAAATTCTCAATTATAGTGGATTTATCGGTGGTGACAGAGTTTCCTATCCTCAGTGCAGTGGGCAGCTGGTAGGAGGTGTTCTTATTCTCAATGGACTTTACAGTGTGCCAGAACTTTTTTGAGTTTGTGTTGCAGGAAGCAAATTTCTGCTTGATAAAGCTAGCCTTGGCTTTTCTAACTGCCTGTGTATATTGGTTTCTAGCTTCCCTGAAAAGTTGCAAATCATGCAGGGCTGTTCGATGCTAATGCAGAACGCCATAGGATGTTTTTGTGTTGCTTAAGGGCAGTCAGGTCTGGAGAGAACCAAGGGCTATATTTGTTCCTGGTTCTCAATTTCTTGAATGGGGCATGCTTATTTAAGATGGTGAGGAAGGCATTTAAAAAAAATAACCAGGCATCCTCTACTGACGGGATGAGGTCAATATCCTTCCAGGATACCCGGGCCAGGTCGGTTAGAAAGACCTGCTCGCTGAAGTGTTTCAGGGAGCGTTTGACAGTGATGAGTATAGGTCGTTTGACCGCTGACCCATTACGGATGCAGGCAATGAGGCAGTGATCGCTGAGATCCTGGTTGAAAACAGCAGAGGTGTATTTAGAGGGCAAGTTGGTTAGGATGATATCTATGAGGGTGCCTGTGTTTATGGCTTTGGGGTGGTACCTGGTAGGTTCATTGATAATTTGTGTGAGATTGAGGGCATCAAGGTTAGATTGTAGGATGGCTGGGGTGTTAAGCATGTTCCAGTTTAGGTCACCTAGCAGCACGAGCTCTGAAGATATATGGGGGGCAATCAGTTCACATGTGGTGTCCAGAGCACAGCTGGGGGCAGAGGGTGGTCTATAGCAGGTGGCAACGGTGAGAGACTTGTTTTCAGAGAGGTGGATTTTTAAAAGTAGAAGTTCAAATTGTTTGGGTACAGACCTGGATAGTAAGCCTGCAGAGTTCTGTCCATCTCTGCAGTAGATTGCAACACCGCCCCCTTTGGCCATTCTATCTTGTCTGAAAATGTTATAGTTAGGGATGGAGATTTCTGAGTTTTTGGTGGTCTTCCTAAGCCAGGATTCAGACACGGCTAGGACATCCAGGTTGGCAGAGTGTGCGAAAGCAGTGAATAAAACAAACTTCGGGAGGAGGCTTCTAATGTTAACATGCATGAAACCAAGGCTATTACGGTTACAGAAGTCATCAAAAGAGAGCGCCTCGGGAATAGGAGTGGAACTAGGTACTGCAGGGCCTGGATTCACCTCAACATCACCAGAGGAACAGAGAAGGAGTAGGATAAGGGTACGGCTAAAAGCTATGAGAACTGGTCGTCTAGGACATCCGTAACAGAGAGTAAAAGGAGGTTTCTGGGGGCAATAAAATAGCTTCAAGGTATAATGTACAGACAAAGGTATGGTAGGATGTGAATACAGTGGAGGTACACCTAGGCATTGAGTGATGATGAGAGAGATATTGTCTCTAGAAACATCATTGAATCCAGGTGATGTCATCACATGTGTGGGTGGTGGAACTGAAAGGTTGGATAAGGTATAATGAGCAGGGCTAGAGGCTCTACAGTGAAATAAGCCAATAATGACATTAAGGAGAGGCATGCTTAGCCGAGTGATCATAAGGGTCCAGTGAGTAGTGAGGTTGGTTGGGGTAACGGCGATTCAGACAGCTAGCCGGGCCATCGGTAGCAAGCTGGCAGAGGATGGAGGACTGTTTTAGCCACCTCGTGCGTTTCCGTCGGTAGATTAGTGGGGTTCCGTGTGGTAAAGGGGACCAATCCAATTGGCAAAATAGATAAAGTTATAGTGACCCAAGAAAATTGGCTAGGGGTAGGGATTATATAGGCTAGGGACAGGGATTATATTGGGCTAGGGATAGGGAATATATTTGCTAGAGATAGGGAGTATATTGGGCTAGGGATAGGGAATATATTTGCTAGAGATAGGGAGTATATTGGGCTAGGGATAGGGAATATATTTGCTAGAGATAGGGAGTATATTGGGCTAGGGATAGGGATTATATAGGCTAAGGATAGGGAATATATTGGCTAGGGATAGGGATTATATAGGCTAAGGATAGGGATTATATAGGCTAAGGATAGGGATTATATAGGCTAAGGATAGGGATTATATAGGCTAGGGATAGGGATTATATAGGCTAAGGATAGGGAATATATTGGCTAGGGATAGGGATTATATAGGCTAGGGATAGGGATTATATTGTCACACCCTGACCATAGTTTGTTTTGTATGTTCTATGTTTTGTTTGGTCAGGGTGTGATCTGAGTGGGCATTCTATGTTGGATGTCTTGTTTGTCTGTTTTTGTGTTTGGGCCTGATATGGTTCTCAATCAGAGGCATGCTTAGCCGAGTGATCATAAGGGTCCAGTGAGTAGTGAGGTTGGTTGGGGTAACGGCGATTCAGACAGCTAGCCGGGCCATCGGTAGCAAGCTGGCAGAGGATGGAGGACTGTTTTTAGCCACCTCGTGCGTTTCCGTCGGTAGATTAGTGGGGTTCCGTGTGGTAAAGGGGACCAATCCAATTGGCAAAATAGATAAAGTTATAGTGACCCAAGAAAATTGGCTAGGGGTAGGGATTATATAGGCTAGGGACAGGGATTATATTGGGCTAGGGATAGGGAATATATTTGCTAGAGATAGGGAGTATATTGGGCTAGGGATAGGGAATATATTTGCTAGAGATAGGGAGTATATTGGGCTAGGGATAGGGAATATATTTGCTAGAGATAGGGAGTATATTGGGCTAGGGATAGGGAATATATTTGCTAGAGATAGGGAGTATATTGGCTAGGGATAGGGATTATAATGGCTAGGGACAGGGATTATGTAGGTTAGGGATAGTGAGTATATTTGCTAGGGATAGGGATTATATAGGCTGGGGACAGGGATTATATAGGTTAGGGATAGTGAGTATATTGGCTAGGGATAGGGATTATATAGGCTAGGAACAGGGATTATATTGGCTAGGAATAGGGATTATATAGGCTAGGCATAGGGAGTAGAGAAACAACATAATTTAAAATCTACTAGAATATTCTACATTTCTAATAAAAAGCTTCAATATGCCTGTACAGTGTAGCTGTATTAAACAGCTGCAGCAGCAGGAGAGAATATGATTCCTCTGCTCGTCCTTTCCGAGGGAGTACAGAACTCATAGTGTCTGGGGTTTGAGGGAGCAAGGGAACCTTCAAAGATACAAAGGCAACATGGATGTCTCCACTGCAGCCCGTTTTGTAACATTTATGCTCATACATAATGCATGGGACAGCGAGTATCCACTTTATTTTATATACTGAATACTCCTGGGGGGATTCAGCTGCGCTGCTGTAGAGTTGGAGACTACGCTGAATTCATTTTCCACTTCAGAATATTTGATTTAGTGCTGAAAGGTTCCAATATGCCTCCCAGTCTCCAGTCACTATTCACTTTCAGGTGTATACTTTAATATGTATATATATATATATATATATACATAAATCATTTTCATATACATATTACCGTAATGTGTACACCTGAAAGTGAATGGTGACTGGAGACTGGGAGGCATATTGGAACCTTTCTACAGTGACTAACACAAAGGTCACATTCTTTTCTACCAGTACGTATTTTTTATTTGACCCCACTTAGTGCTTTTTATGTACAATCTGCAGTATTCAGTCCATATTCAACCACATACAGTACAAACAGCATACACTATACAGTACTCACCTACGGCCGTTGTACAGTACATTTATTGTGTGCTCAGCCATGCATTAGGAATATACCCTCTGCAGCAGGCATTGTCTGTGGTGTTAATAAGCTTAACACAGCTTCTACAGGTAATAAAGAGAGGGCAGCAGCATGGAGCCCCTCTAGTGTGTGTGTGTGTGTGTGTGTGTGTGTGTGTGTGCGCGCAGTGGGGGGGGGGGGGGGGGGGGGTTGTAGTTGCTAACAGCTGGGCCATGTAGTTGGAGGTGGCCCCTCAGACAGTCATTAAATACAGAAGCCCAGGGCTGAAAGGTTAATTCCCCTGCATGGAGGGGGTAGATAGGGGAGGAAGCAGAGGCGAGGGAGGCCATGGAGGAGCTCACTGCTCACCCAAACAGCACTGTCAGCAACACGGCTAACGCAGGAGCCTCTGCGGCTAGACAGGGGGAGAGGAGAGAGAGACTGGGCCAGACAGAGAGATGGAGAGAGAAAAGAGTGATGCAGAGTGGAGGGGTAGAGGGAAAATAGTGAGAGGAAGGCAGGCAAGAACAAGGGAAGAGGTAATGGAAAGAGGGAAACGAGGGATGGATGGAAAGAAGCAGAGAAACAAGGAGGAAAATTCAAGATAGAAGAGAGGGGTGTAGAAGGAATGAAAGGAATGAGAGAGAAACTGAAAGGAGTTTCTATAAGAGAGATGACTGACATGAACAAGTTGTTTTGAATAAAAGAAGGGAACAGAAAGACTTTGGATGCAAATCAGGGTCCCCGGCCGCTAGGGGGACCCCAACCAAAAATATATATATATTTTGGAACTCTGTGCTCGAGTCTGTGCTCGAAATGTGGTTATGCATCAGCAGTTTTTGTCTTGTAATGTCAGTCACTGACATTCAGTCAATTTGCTCATGTCAGCAAAAAAAAATGTCATTGGTAAATTAATCTATCCAGCTATCTACACCTTGTAGCAATCATGTCCAAATTACTGACCAGGCACGCAGGGCATGTGTCCAGTGGGCCAGGCCTTAAAACTGCAACATTGTCTGTCCGCTCCATGGCAAAATTTCTAGAATTCCATTAAATTAGTTTTAAAAATGCAACATTTTCTCTCCACCCCATGGCAAAATGTGGCAAAATGCACTTTAAAACGTAAATTACTTCTCTCTGCCATCCAGAAGGGCACCACTCAAATATTTTACCTGTGAAGTGGGGTGCCCTCAAACCAAATCTTGCTTAGGGCCTCCAAAAAGCTAGGGCCGGCCCTGAGGTCAGAAGCAGAGATAGGGTAAAGCAATAAGCACTGCAATGAAAAAGGAGGGCAATAAGAGAGAAATAGAAAGTTGTGTGTGTGTGTGTGTGTGAGTGCACTCATGTGTGTTTGCCTGTGTGTGTTTGCATGTGTGTGACAGGGGTGTTAAGGGTGACAGTTGGATCAGTAACTGTAACGTAACAGATCAGAGTGTGCCACTTGTCACCACCCAGAGAAAGTTTCATTTTGAAATGAACACGGCGGCAGCTTGGGCCGATTGGCTTAGAGCAGAGAGACAGACCGAGACAGAGACAGACAGATATAGTATGTTCAACATCCAATATGTGATCTTCACCAATAGCAGGGTTTAACGCTTTCAGCCCTCTAGGTCTTAGGGCAGCCTGTTTAATGAAAAACGACCCCGCGTGACCCTACAGGGTCTCCTAGGGCCCGCCACAGGGGCTGCTGGGTCTCTCCATTCCCTGAGCTAAAGAATTACATCCCAACCCTTTTGGCCTACCACTAATTACAACAGGCTAACCTGCTTCTACTATTTGTTGTTGTTCTGTAGTTGCCCTGCTAAAGCAGTTGTAGCTGGCGTATCTGTGTGGCGCTACGCTCCGTGTCAGACGGCAAGGTCACAATGCTTTCCCTGGTCAATCTGGCTCCCAAGCAGCCACAGGAGATGGAGCTAAAGGTCTTGAGGTCTTCAGCCTACATGACCCAGAGAGGAAAGAGGAAGGCAGTGTGATTACATGCCAGCCATCACTACAACGCCAGAGTAGGGGAGAGTGGGGACATTTTTACATTCAACACCTCTCCCTCAAGAGAAATATAGTATTCTTTCTCACAAAGATATTTACATATATTTCCGGATGTTGTGTATCTCTGGAAATAATTAATGTACACATTACACTTGGAAAACATAGCTTGTCCAAAGAACGTGCTCTCTTGGCACAATATAGCCCGGTTATGTGGTAAGTTGAGCCTGAGTCCATGCATTACGCCTGGGAAGAAAACAATTACATTTTTATCAACTTGCCATTGGCTCCACTTACCCCAAGGCAAACATTTTGACTATATTAGCCCACACAGGTACAAGGATGCACATTCATGCTAGGTTTAGGACCTTATATTGAATCTTATAGAGACCCCAAGTGATGTAGAGAACAAACTTAAAATGATCTGCTTTGGTTTAGAGACAAACATCATGAAACCTCTAACACAATAAATACATTTGACTTGGTTGCTTAACACTCTTTCAATGTGAGATCTTATTTCACAGACTCCAATTTTGTGTATGGCTTCCCAGAAACAAAGGTGGCTCAACTTACCCCACCACATGGATCTGATCGTAGGCAATAGGTAGTCTGCAGTAGTAAAGCTTGTTGGATTCGGAGGACATTGAGTCTGGAATGACGTGCCAGGATCAGGGACTTGAAGCTGTTTTATCTTTCCAAGAGGGTCTGTCTGTGTGTGTGTGTGCCTGAGTGTATTATTATTATTTTTTTACCTAGGCAAGTCAGTTAAGAACAAATTCTTATTTTCAATGACGGCCTAGGAACAGTGGGTTAATTGCCTGTTCAGGGGCAGAAGGACAGATTTGTACCTTGTCAGCTCAGGGATTTGAACTTGCAACCTTTCGGTTACTAGTCCAACGCTCTAACCACTAGGCTACCCTGTGTGTGAGTCTGAGTGTGTTTGTGTGTTTGTGAGCCTGAGCGTGTGTGTGTGTGTTTGTGTGTGTCTAGGGTTTCCATCCTAATTACCTTTTGTGACCCAGCCATGTTTGAGTAGGTGGAGGGACCATGGGTATCTGGGTTAAGAGGGATTTGGAAGAGGGAGAACCCAATCAGACATCCACTGCCTCAATCCGCATATCTCTCCCTGACCTCTCTTCCTATCTCTATCTCTCTATCCCTATATCTCTCCTTACTTTTCTATGGTATCTTAGTCACTCAATAATGTTTACATATCTTGCATTACTCATTACTCATCTTATATGTATATACTCTATTCTATACTATTCTACTGTATTTTAGTCACTCAATGTTAACATATCTGGCATTACTCATCTCATATGTATATACTGTTTTCTGTACTATTCTATGGCATCTCATTCACTTAATAATGTTTCCATATCTTGCATTACTCATCTCATGTGTATATACTGTGTTCTATACTATTCTACTGTATCTTAGTCTGTTCCGCTCTGACATCGCTCGTCCATATGCATATAGTCTTAATTCATTCCTACTTTGATTTGTGTGTATTGGGTATATGTTGTGTAATTTGTTAGATACTACTTGTTAGATATTACCGCACTGTCGGAGCTAGAAGCACAAGCACTTCGCTGCACCCGCAATAACATCTGCTAATCACGTGTATGTGACCAATGCAATTTGATTTGATTTGACTCCTCTTCCTATCTCTATCTCTCTATTTCTATATCTCTCAATGACTCCTCTTCCTATCTCTGTCTTTCTATGTCTATATCTCTCACTGACTCCTCTTCCTATCTCTACCTCTCTGTTTATATATCTCTCACTGACTCCTCTTCCTATCTCTGTCTTTCTATTACTATATCTCTCACTGACTCCTCTTCCTATCTCTGTCTTTCAATTTCTATATCTCTCACTGACTCCTCTTCCTATCTCTGTCTTTCAATTTCTATATCTCTCACTGACTCCTCTTCCTATCTCTGTCTTTCTATTACTATATCTCTCACTGACTCCTCTTCCTATCTCTGTCTTTCAATTTCTATATCTCTCACTGACTCCTCTTCCTATCTCTGTCTTTCAATTTCTATATCTCTCACTGACTCCTCTTCCTATCTCTGTCTTTCTATTTCTATATCTCTCACTGACTCCTCTTCCTATCTCTGTCTCTTTGTCCCTATATCTCTCCCTGACCCCTCTTCCTCTTCCTCTTCCTTACCCTCTATTTCTATATCTCTCCCTGACCCCTCTTCCTATCTCTGTCTCTCTATCCCTATATCTCTCCCTGACCCCACTTCCTCACCCTTACCCCTATCTCTGTCTCTCTATCCCTGTCTTTCCCTGACCCCTCTTCCTCTCCCTTACCCTCTATCTCTGTCTCTTTTACTATTTCTCTCCCTGACCCCTCTTCCTATCTCTGTCTCTCTATCCCTATATCTCTCCCTGACACTCTTCCTCTTCCTCTCCCTTATCCCTATATCTCTCCCTGACCCCTCTTCATATCTCTGTCTCTCTATCCCTAGAGTGTGAGTGTGTGTGTGTGTGTGTGTGTGTGTGTGTGTGTGTGTGTGTGTGTGTGTGTGTGTGTGTGTGTGTGTGTGTGTGTGTGTGTGTGTGTGTGTGTGTGTGTGTGCGCGTGCGTGCGAGCGTGCATGCGTGCGTGCGTGACGGTGTTGTGTGGGTCGAGGTTGAGAAAGCCAGCTGTGGTGGCCAGATTGGGGAAGGATTATTCCCCAAATCTGTTCCATTTATCCAAAAAACCCTAACAAGCTTGTGCATAACAGCTATTTAATAAATAGATATTGTGAGTCAGATGCTCGACATCAGCACATTAAATAATACACTGCCTTCCGCTGGGTGGACCAATCAAAAGGAAGGTCAAGTGTTTGTTTGCGCTTTGACCCTGTTATGACACCCTATGTGAAGCAAGGCTGCACACGTCTGAATGAACACACCACAGAACATTACAACATTGGTGAAGAGAGCATAATGCAAAGGTGTGTGGAGAAATGAGTGAGACTTCATTTATTTTTATGAAACTCAAGTATCAAATAAATAGAACCACTAACATACTAAACAAACATAATAACTTTAAAATGAGTAGAATAGGATAATGAAAAGTCTACTAATATGATACAGATATTAATACTTTGATATTTGACATTTCTTTAATTATGAAAGATCTGGCATTTGGCCATCTTCTGAGATGCTACGTAGGAGGTAAGGTATACCACCCTGCATACCACTGCTGGCTTGCTTCTGAAGCTAAGCAGGGTTGGTCCTGGTCAGTCCCTGGATGGGAGAACAGATGCTGGAAGTGGAAGTGATGTTGGAGGGCCAGTAGGAGGCACTCTTTCCTCTGGTCTAAACAATATCCCAATACCCCAGGGCAGTGATTGGGGACACTGCCCTGTGTAGAGTGCTGTCTCTTGGATGGGATGTTAAAATGGGTGTCCTGACTCTTTGAGGTCATGAAAGATCCCGTTGGCACTTATTGTAAGAGTAGGGGTGTTAACCCCGGTGTCCTGGCTAAATTCCCAAACTGGCCCTCAAACCATCATGGTCACCTAATAAACCCCAGTTTGGCTCATTCATCACCCTCCTGTAACTGTTCCCCAGATCGTTGCTGCAAATGAGAACATGTTCTCAGTCAACTTACCTGGTAAAATAACAGATAAATAAAATGTAAAGGCCAAGGACTAAATGTTAAAGACTTCTAAAATGTGCTAGCTCTGAGCTGAGGAGTGCATGACTGTGCTTGTGACATATGACTTGTTATGTGGCAACAGCAGCACTTGAATCCACCATACGTCTTATCTTATGAATAAACAAAGAACATTAGTAGTATAACGCTAATTCAGTTCAAGTGATATGGATACTAGTGGTGCATATGATCAGGCCAGAGTCTCAGAACAAGCCAGCTAAGCTACGCTGCAGTGCTTCTTAGAGGAACTACGGTAGTAGATTCCTGTGTGATGTGATGAGGTTAGAGGCTGGCTGGGGATCACCACCACAATATTATTAGGTCGCTCAGGGAGCGGGAGCCGGGTCAGATAATAAGACTCTCTTCAGCTGAGTGAAATGTATGGGAAGAAAAGTGCTGACACCTCCCTCTCTCCCTCTCTCCCTCTCTCCCTCTCTTTCTCATCCAATTCCGAGTGCTTACTCTACGCTGGTGATTTTCATGCGGCGCCGTCGGTCCACGGCCCACAAACTTTAACGCTTGCTGTCTCTGCCACACCATCTATCACCGTGCAGGGGTTTGATGGAGGGAAGATTAGAGGGAGGAAGGGATGGAGCTAGGGAAGGGGGATCATATTGAAATTTGAGGTCAGAGAAGATGATGTGTTTGGCCCAGTCTTGTGTATCCCATTCTTTTATTTAGCGTCCCGTCAGCTGCGGCCCGTCTCAGACACATGAATATCTACATCTTCACAGGCCAGGCAATAACCCACCCAGATAGAGAGAGACAGACACGATCCAGGGTTTGACAGGCCAGGCATTAACCCACCCAGATAGACATGATCAGGGTTTGACAGGCCAGGCATTAACCCACCCAGATAGACATGATCAGGGTTTGACAGGCCAGGCAATAACCCACCCAGATAGACATGATCAGGGTTTGACAGGCCAGGCAATAACCCACCCAGGTAGACATGATCAGGGTTTGACAGGCCAGGCAATAACCCTCCCAGATAGACCTGATCAGGGTTTGACAGGCCAGGCAATAACCCACCCAGATAGACAGAGATAGACATGACCCAGGGTTTGACAGGCCAGGCAATAACCCTCCCAGATAGACGTGATCAGGGTTTGACAGGCCAGGCAATAACCCACCCAGATAGACATGATCCAGGGTTTGACAGGCCAGGCAATAACCCACCCAGATAGACAGAGATAGACATGATCCAGGGTTTGACAGGCCAGGCAATAACCCACCCAGATAGACAGAGATAGACATGATCCAGGGTTTGACAGGCCAGGCAATAACCCTCCCAGATAGACATGATCCAGGGTTTGACAGGCCAGGCAATAACCCACCCAGATAGACATGATCCAGGGTTTGACAGGCCAGGCAATAACCCACCCAGATAGACATGATCCAGGGTTTGACAGGCCAGGCAATAACCCACCCAGATAGACAGAGATAGACATGATCCAGGGTTTGACAGGCCAGGCAATAACCCACCCAGATAGACATGATCCAGGGTTTGACAGGCCAGGCAATAACCCTCCCAGATAGACATGATCCAGGGTTTGACAGGCCAGGCAATAACCCACCCAGATAGACATGATCCAGGGTTTGACAGGCCAGGCAATAACCCACCCAGATAGACAGAGATAGACACGATCCAGGGCTTGACAGGCCAGGCAATAACCCACCCAGATAGACAGAGATAGACATGGTCCAGGGCTTGACAGGCCAGGCAATAACCCACCCAGATAGACAGAGATAGACATGATCAGGGGTTTGACAGGCCAGGCAATAACCCACCCAGATAGACATGATCCAGGGTTTGACAGGCCAGGCAATAACCCACCCAGATAGACATGATCAGGGCTTGACAGGCGAGGCAATAACCCACCCAGATAGACATGATCCAGGGCTTGACAGGCCAGGCAATAACCCACCCAGATAGACAGCGACAGACATGATCCAGGGTTTGACAGGCCAGGCAATAACCCACCCAGATAGACATGATCAGGGCTTGACAGGTGAGGCAATAACCCACCCAGATAGACATGATCCAGGGCTTGACAGGCCAGGCAATAACCCACCCAGATAGACAGCGACAGACATGATCCAGGGCTTGACAGGCCAGGCAATAACCCACCCAGATAGACAGAGATAGACATGGTCCAGGGCTTGACAGGCCAGGCAATAACCCACCCAGATAGACATGATCCAGGGCTTGACAGGCCAGGCAATAACCCACCCAGATAGACAGCGACAGACATGATCCAGGGTCTGACAGGCCAGGCAATAACCCTCCCAGATAGACATGATCCAGGGCTTGACAGGCCAGGCAATAACCCACCCAGATAGACATGATCCAGGGCTTGACAGGCCAGGCAATAACCCACCCAGATAGACATGATCAGGGCTTGACAGGCCAGGCAATAACCCACCCAGATAGACATGATCCAGGGCTTGACAGGCCAGGCAATAACCCACCCAGATAGACAGCGACAGACATGATCCAGGGTCTGACAGGCATGGAACTTGACATGGCCACACAATCTGGGTTGCTCCCCGAGTGTCACTGATAAAACACAGGGATTAGGAAACGGGTGGATGCAACTGAGTTAAATCCAGGAAAGCTAAAAATGGGGACAATAACAAAGCAGGGGCAGAAACGTTGTCGAATGGATCCAAAAGGGAAGCCTTTCACAAAAGTGATTAAGCGGTAAAATGGCGCTTTAATAACATAAGCTGTATGGCCTATTATCTCTGTTCCGGCAACACGCGCACACACACACACGAAACTCGTGCCCACCCACACCTACCTCAGCCAACAGATGGAGTTGCGGGTCGGCTGAGGTGGAGCTTGCCATCCTCCCCATCCCTCCATCCCCTTTTCACAAATCCATTTTAATTAACATATCAGAGATCCAAACGAGGTTAAACCCTTCTCCTGCTCTCTCTAATCTCCTCCAGTTAAAACTGACCAGGCATGGAGCCCACATAATCAGCCCGGCCGATGGCACCACAGGGACTCATGCATCTATACCTGTCCTACTGCACACTACCAAATTTATACCCTGGACTTTACATTAACTTACATCTCTACTATAGCTGGTATATCGGTGCATATATAGAGGACATATCCTAATGTAAAAACAAGCCGCGTCAAGTGGATATCAAGTCCCTTGACACCGGTATTGAGAACAGTGCTGCGGTGTATTTTTTAATGATCTGTCCAATATGTTTTGACTACAGCTGAATGTATAGACTAGTAAACCCCCGTTCTTGGTGATTATAGTGCCAAAAGCCAGTGTTGGTCCCAGTCACAGCTGCATGACTTATATTCTCCTCAGCAGCAGCAGCAGCTGTTGGCTATTGGATCTATGATGGGACCCTGGTGGTTCGCCTCACCCCAAACCCTGAGACCCATTCCCTCTTTCCCTCTCTCCTTTTATCCCTCTCTCCCTGCATCAATTCACTCCACCCCTAAAGCTCACTCCCTCCTTTCCTCTCTCACTCATTCCCTCTCTAACTCCATTACCCCCACACCGTCAAAAATACAATTATCTCTTTCCATCCTGGCCTCACTGAACCGTTAGAACATACTCCCTCCCTCCATCCCTCCTTCTCTCCGTCATCAGTGGAGGTGTCTGAGAGGTGACTGTCACCCCTCCGCCTGCCGTACTGGGCTCAGCTCTCAGCCTCACGGCCCCCCAGAGTCCTGCCAGGGAAAGTTGAGCTGCCTAACAGATGGAGCCTATTGTCTGGGGAGGAGAGTAAGACAGGGTGCAGTGCCGTGGTGAAGCATAGAATAGAGGGTCTGGCTGGAGTAGAGGAGGAGAGGGTGGGGTTGTAAGGGGGGGTTAACACATGATGGGTCAAATCTGTTGGTCCTGACAGCATTTCAGGAGGAGTGCTTGGTTATTCGTATCCTGGAATGTTCCTCTCCTGGAGTTTTAATGAACCCTGAGCCAAAAGGTCTAATGAAGCGTGCTCCTTTTGCCAAAACACGTCCCTCAACCAGACCCCCCTGACCCCCCATCCCTCCCACGCCTCTGGTGGGGGCGTCTCCAAGTCCCCGCCGAGAAAGTTGTCAGAGGGACAGAGTGAGTTATAGAGAGAGGGCCAGCAGTGGAGACAATAGAATGCCGGAGCATGTGCCTGCATATGTTTTCAAGATGGGGGTGGCTTCTGTCTGCCTTTCTTTTTCGATTTTTGTTTTGAATTGCATATTTCTTTGCTTCTTTGTGGACCCTGACAGAAAGGGGCGGTTGGCAAAAGCTGGGGTTCTTCAGCCTTTTTAACCAATTACTCCAACTTCCAGGGCACACACACACACCCTCCTTAGTTGGTCCTTATTACGGTTTAAGTGTCCTTTGTACCAGCAAGGACCTCATTATTTGTTAACTTAAGCCTTAACCAGACAAAGAGACAGGAGTGTGTGTGTGTGTGTGTGTGTGTGTGTGTGTGTGTGTGTGTGTGTGTGTGTGTGTGTGTGTGTGTGTGTGTGTGTGTGTGTGTGTGTGTGTGTGTGTGTGTGTGTGTGTGTGTGTGTGTGTGCGTGTGTGTGTGTGTATGTGTGTGCGTGAAGGATTAATAAAGTGCCAGGCTACTAATGAAGCATCCTTAGTTTACGTTCTACAGCAGTGGTATAAACTCAGTGTGGTCAATATGGTGTGGTATGCCAGGTCGCTATGCTCTCATTTAAATAAGAGGAAACAAAGCCATGAAGAGAGAGGGGGCCATTCACTTCAAAAGAGATTCTTGCTTAATTGCAAAACTGTGAGAAAACAAACTCCCTCGGAAGAGAGGAAAAAACAAGGATTAAAGTTGCATCATCGAGTTCAGACAGTCTATAGAAGGATGCAGTTGCTTTGATCCTATCGGAGGTAACGGACATATTTTACACTGGACAGATGCTGGTGATGCTGTGGCATTTCACTGACCTGACATTCTGAACATTCTTCCTACTCATTTTACCTCTTGTTCTTCCATCATTATTTGACTGTGTTGGTATTCATCTGACTGTGTTGGTATTCATTTGACTGTTAGCATGGTACTTATTTATTCACAGAAGGTTAATTTGAAGTACAACTGTACCAATTAATGTTGTCCTGTTGTAACTTATACCAGTCGCTAATAAAATAGAAGAAGTTAATAACTGTGTTTGATTTGGAGACAGTGGACATCCTAAAACATATCCTGACAACAGCGCAAATTGGCCTAACCAGAATAGAAAGAGGAGTGGGAGGCCCCAGTGCACAACTGAGCAAGAGGACAAGTACATTAGAGTGCCTGGTTTGAAAAACATACGCCTCACAAGTCCTCAACTGGCAGCTTCACTAAATAGTACTGACAAAACACCAGTCTCAATGTCAACAGTGAAGAGGCAATGGGCCTCTGTATGCCTATGTCGATATTCCATAAAAAAATCTGCCATTTCCAGTTACAATAGTCATTTACAACATTAACAATGTCTACGCTGTATTTCTGATCAATGTGATGTTATTTTAATGGACAAAAAAATGTGCTTTTCTTTCAAAAACAAGAAAATTTCTAAGTGACCCCAAACTTTTGAACGATCGTGTAGGAGGTTAATCTGTAAAACTGGAGCACCACACCCAGCCAGCCAGCCAGGCGACTTTTTCTATTTGCCTTCCTGAAGTGCAGTTCCAACAACAGGCAGAGAACAATGTCTTTACACCAAAGAGAATAACGGGCACTGGGCTGGATAGGTTCACTCTGGAAGCAAAACATATAGAGAAACAAACTGAGTATGGATGATCGCCATTTTTTTTATTAAATGGGAAATTACTGAAAAAAATGATAATGAGAATCAGACTCTTTTAAGAAACAGGGTGAACAACCTGAATGGGCAATCACTGTGGTTCTGGCAGTGAGCATTCCTGAACCCAGCGGTCTAATGGTGCAATTCATTACAGGCCTTATTAGAATAAACGCATACTTTATGATATAATAATAAACAGACAGCTACGGCGGGACACACGACTGCACGCACACACATTGTTGGCAGAGAAATACACACACACACACGTAGAAATAAAGCAATCAAGTTTCTTTAAATGAGTGCGTGGGCTGCATAAACAGTGCAAACGGAGAGAACATTAAGGGCAGAACGTGCCTGTGCATTCCTGATCTGACAGAGGTGGGGGGGTTGGTGCAAGTGGGTTGCGAGGGAGAGGTGTCTGTATGTGTGTTGAGGCAGCTGGGACCATTAGTGCTGGAGGATGCATACTCACACACCCGCACGCCTAGACATACAGTACCAGTCAAAAGTTTGGACACACCTACTCATTCAAGGGTTTTTCTTTATTTCTACTATTTTCTACATTGTAGAACAATAGTGAAGACATCAAAAGTATGAAATAACACATATGGAATCATGTAGTAACCAAAAAAGTGTTAAACATATCAAAATGTGTTTTATAATTGAGATTCTTCAATGTAGCCACTCTTTGCCTTGATGACAGCTTTGCACACTCTTGGCATTCTCTCAACCAGCTTCATGAGGTAGTCACCTGGAAAGAATTTCAATGAATTAACAGGTGTGCCTTGTTAAAAGTTAATTTGTGGAATTTATTTCCTTATTAATACGTTTGAGCCAATCAGTTGTGTTGTGACAAGGTAGGGGTGGTATACAGAAAATAGCCCTATTTGGTAAAAGACCAAATCTATATTATGGCAGGAACAGCTCTAAGCAAAGAGAAATGACAGTCCATCATTACTTTCAGATAAGGTCAGTCAATCTGTTTCTTCAAGTGCAGTGTATCACGGCCGTCAAAAGAAGTGGACCAAAGTGCAGCGTGTTGAGCGTACATTTTCCTTTATTATGGAATGACCCCAACAAAACAAGAAACAAGATAAACAACCATGAAGCTTACGAGGGCTAAGTTCCACTAACACAAGGTAACTACCCACACTGAAAGGAGGGGGAAAAGGGCTACTTAAGTATGATTCCCAATCAGAGACAACGATAGACAGCTGTCCCTGATTGAGAACCATACCCGGCCAAAACATAGAAATAAAGAAACATAGAAAACAAAACATAGAATGCCCACCCCACATCACACCCTGACCTAACCAAATAGAGAAATAAAATGGCTCTCTAAGGTCAGGGCATGACACAGTGTCAAAAACACTCAAGCGCTATGATGAAACTTGCTCTCATGAGGACCGCCACAGGAAGGAGAACCCAGAGTTACCTCTGCTGCAAATGATAAGTTCATAAGAATTAACTACACCTCAGATCGCAGCCCAAATAAATGATTCACAGAGTTCAAGTAACAGACACATCTCAACATCAACTGTTCAGAGGAGAGTACGTGAATCAGGCCTTCATGGTCGAATTGCTGCAAAGAAACCACTACTAAAGGACACCAATAAGAAAAATAGACATGCTTGGGTCAAGAAACATGAGCAATGGACATTAGACCGGTGGAAATCTGTCCTTTGGTCTGATGAGTTCAAATTTGAGATTTTTGGTTCCAACCGCCGTGTCTTTGTGAGACGCAGAGTAGGTGAAAGGATGACCTCCATATGTGTGGTTCCCACTGTGAAGCATGGAAGAGGTGGTGTGATGGTGTGGGGGTGCTTTGCTGGTGACACTGTCTGCGATTTATTTAGAATTCAAGGCACACTTAACCAGCATGGCTCCCACAGCATTCTGCAGTGATATGCCATCCCATCTGGTTTGCGCTTAGTGAGACTATTGTTTGTTTTTCATCAGGACAATGACCCAAAACACACCTCCAGGCTGTGTAAGGGCTATTTGACCAAAAAGGAGAGTGATGGAGTGCTGCATCAGATGACCTGGCTTCCAAAATCACCCGACCTCAACCCAATTGAGATGATTTGGGATGAGTTGGACCGCAGAGTGAAGGAAATGCAGCCCACAAGTGCTCAGCATATGTGAGAACTCATTCCTCATGAATCTGTTTGAGCGATTGCCAAGAGAACAAAACTGTCATCAAGGCAAAGGGTGGATACTTTGAAGAATCTATTTTGATTTGTTTAACACATTTTTGGTTACTACATGATTCCATATGTGTACTTTCATAGTTTGAAGTAGTTTCATAGTTTGTACTTTCATAGTTTGAAGTAGTTGATATCTTCACTATTATTCTACATTGTTGAAAATAGTACAAATTAAGAAAAACCCTTGAATGAGTAGGTGTATAAACTTTTGACTGGTACTGTATACTCGTAGGCATACACACACACACACAGGCATTCCCTGTTTATCCTAGGCCTAGACCTACACCCTCCAACACACGTAGCTAAGTTTCAGATACAGTCTACTCTCTCACAAACAGACAGGCAGTCAGAGAGAGAGAGAGAGAGCAAGAGACAGAGAGAGGAGGGGGACAGGGTGGGGGTAAAGTAAGTAGGTGCTGTTTGATTTGTGTCAGCATGTGAGGAAATGAGGGTGAAGGGTTGCCTGAACGCTACCAGCCGACATTCCTCTGCAATCTTGAAACTAATTGATTATGGGACCCAGTGTCAGTGTGTGCACTTGTGTTTGTGTGTGTGCATGTGTGTGTGTGTGCGTGTGTATTTATGTGCATGAATATGTGCCAGAGGGATTGCACTTTGATTAGTGTGAATGGGATAGCTGTGTATCTCATTTGGTGTGTGTCTGTTAGAGTGTGTGTGAAAGAGAGATAAAGAGTGTGTGTGTGTGTGTGTGTGTGTGTGTGTGTGTGTGTGTGTGTGTGTGTGTGTGTGTGTGTGTGTGTGTGTGTGTGTGTGTGTGTGTGTGTGCATGTGTGTGCTTGGTGCAGGGTCAGGGTGGGGGAGTCAGATGCTTCCATGGCACATCCCCCTCCATACACACACAAATCACGCCCACACACACAATTAATATCTGAGCTGTGGCACTGTAGCAGATATCAGTAGGGTTCTCTCTCTTCAGCTCTAGCACACAATGTTTCTCTCTCTCCACCTTTAGCAGCACACAGCAGTCCAGAGCTCCTCCTTGACCGTGGACCTCCTGGGTGGAGGAGAGAGATGATACATGATCTGAGATTGAGACTCCCAGCATGGTTCCCCTCACAACACCTACATTTCTGTTACATCGGGTTACCATGGAGATCTCACACATAATCTCCACAGATTAATATTCATTCACAGCCAACAAACGGAAATGAATGCGAGAACACCATATCTCAGCTGAATCTAATACGGATCATCCCCAAAAACCCTTACTACCTTGATACAGTCTTAGAAAAAAGGGTTCCAAATGGGTTATTTGGCTGTCCCCATAGGTTAACCTTTTTTTGGTTCAAGGTCAAACCCTTTTTGGTTCCAGGTAGAACCCTTTTGGGTTCCATGTAGAACCCTATGTGGAAAAAAGGTTCTACCTGGAACCAAAAATGGTTCTCCTATGGGGACAGCCAAAGAACCCTTTTCGGTTTTAGAGAATCGGAAGGGAGGAACTGCTGAATCCTTTTCCTTAGCTATTAACCATTTCTGTTACAGATAGCACTTATACTGTATAGAGTAGAGGACACACAACTATTATCAATAAACTAGTCTAGAATGGATTAGGATGCTGCTAATGATAACATGTTATGTAGGACTGGGAATTGCCAGGGACCTCACGATAGGATATAATCATGATACTTACAGTAGGTGCCGATACGATATGTATTGCGATTCTCACGATTCTATGTGTATTGAAATTCGATACTGCAATTTTATTGCGATTTGATGTTCCAAACATATTACTCACCATATGTCTGTTGCAGAGGGACAAGAGAGAGAATAAAAAAACACAAGTTTTGATCAGTCAGAGAAATAAAAGTGCTGAAAACATGTTAGTTTACAAAAAAAAATGTAAAGATGAGAACAAGCAATAGCATGAATAATACCAGAGTTTTGGCACAGGTACAGCCGACTAGCACTAGCTAATGCTACCTACAGTAGCAACATTTATAAAATAAAATAAATGCAAATCAATACATGGAGTCAATTATAGCAAAAAATGATATCATGGTATGTAACTAGATTTTCACTCTTCAATAATGTTATGTTATCAAACAACCTTGTGGTAAAACTTGACTTCACAGAGCTGTTTTAGTCAGTATTTACCTGGTAGGTTCCTATGTTATACAAATGTGTGGTCTGTCTTCTGTTTACTTAGGAGAAATGCTACTTTGCAGTCCTTGTTTACAGATATTATCACACATTACATGCCAATATATAACACATACTACATTTTCTTACAGCATCTGAATTGCCAGACTACCTCATATATCACTTCTTATCCTAAATTGAATCCCAAATGTCAAAACACATGTTCACAAGACAGATACCGTGCAGCGCGTTATGTGTGAAACCGTTGCACAGCTTTCCACACTGATTGTGTAGATGAGGAGTTGGCACCAAAACACTGTCTCTTTGTGTTCCACCAGGTATCTACTGAAACAGCACCTTCTGTCTGTTCCAGTGTAGAGCTGGAGTGTTCTATGGCCCCTCTGCTGGGGTTGGTCACATATGCAGGTGTCATTAGGTATTATTAAGGGACAACCATCTGTGACAGGCTATTGGGGGCACTATGGGGGTTTGTGTATGAGGGGGGGGATTGTGTGTGTATGTCTTTGTGTCTGTGTCTGTGTCTTTGTGTCTATGCCTATGTGTCTGTGTCTTTGTGTCTCTGTGTGTGTGTTTAAATGTGTGTATTGCCTGCTTCTGTGTGTGTTTCACTGTGTGCGTGCCATAGAGCTCGCCCTCCAACCCTCTCCACATGCCCAATTGTTTCTCAATACCATGACCGCCTCACTAACCCTCCCTTCACTGTTGAGGGATTATAACACAGGCTGGCTAATATTTAACTAATGACTGTTCCTTGCAGCCTCCCTCTACTGCCTACCTCCCTCTCACCAACTGCCAGGGCCAGAGACATCCTCCTCAGCCAACGCCACTAAAGTGTGGCTATGTGAAATAGAACAGGGAGGGAAGGGGCTGTGTACTGTGACAGGGGAGATGGGGAAGAGAGCAAATATCCAAGGAGAGAGAGAAAGAAAGAGAGAGAGTGGTGAAAGAGAGAGAAAGAGAAAAGGAGAGGGAGACAAAGAGAGAGGGCGACAGATAGAGTGAGAGAGAGAAAGAGAGAGAGAGGGAGAGAGAGAGAGATGGTGAGAGAGAGAGAGAGAGAGAGAGAGAGAGAGAGAGATGGTGAGAGAGCGACTGTGAGTGAGTGAAAGAGAGCGATGGAGAGCGTTGGAGACAGGACGTTGTGTGGGAGGGCAATGAGCACAACAGTCTTGGAGAATGCCATATGCTACCTTTAGGCAAGCATAGTCTTGTGACAGCCAGGCAGTGCCTGGAAATATCAGAACTGCAACTGTGTCGTCTGGCTATCTTCCATCGGCACTGCTATCATATGTTTCTGGTTTGTATGTTTCTCTTTTCCTGCATCACTCCTTACAGATACAGGACTGACGGACAGAAAGACAGAAATAGAGAGGGAGAGAGAGCGATGGAAAGACAGGGAGGGTGAAAATGAATGACTTAGACAGAGAGATTGACAGAACAAGAGACGAAATGGAGGTAGATAATGAGGACCAAGGAGCTAGAGTGAATGAAGGAAAGACAAAGAAAACAAGTTAGGGAAGAATAGAGGTAGAGTAGAGAACAGAACACATGAGGTAAGTGAGAGTGAGAAAGAGGTAGAGAGGGATAGGAAAGAGGAGAGAGGATAGGGAAAGAAAAGAGAGAGAGATGGCAATAGCGTGGGAATGGAAAGATAGAGAGGTTGAGGAATATGCAGAGGAGGGATAGGGAGAAGTAGATATGGCGATTAAGAGATAGAGAGGGAGGGAGAAGGGGAGCAAGAGAGGAGCGTGGTAGACAGTTGTTGTGTGACCACCACAGTGGATGAGAGTGAGAGAGCCAGTGGTGCTGCCAGGCAAATTAAGTATTAGTCACTTCAATAATGAATCACCCTGCAAGCATGTTTTAGGAGCTACACTACACACTGACCCATTTCCCCAAGACCACTCACTATACTACATACAACACACTCAACTACCATTTCCTCTCCTCCCTATCTTTATTTAGTGAAGTGAGGGAGGATGGCCCAAGTCCTCTGGGTCAAACAAACAATTGTACTACCCACATTCCCAGGATTAATCATGGGAGTCTGTCTGGTCTTTTCTCTCTTCCTTCCAGTCAACTCAAAGCTCTATAGGAGCCATGCAGAGAGAAACACACACAGAGAGAGAGAGAGAGAGAGAGAGAGAGAGAGAGAGAGAGAGAGAGAGAGAGAGAGAGAGAGAGAGAGAGAGAGAGGGAGAGAAACAGAGAGAGAGAGAGAGAAACAGAGAGAGAGAAACAGAGAGAGAGAAACAGAGAGAGAGAGAGAGAGAGAGAGAGAGAGAGAGAAACAGAGAAACAGAGAAACAGAGAAACAGAGAAACAGAGAAACAGAGAAACAGAGAGAGAGAGAATAGCGGGGGTAGACTGTGTCCAAAATGCCTGCTTGCCTGCCTGGTGAAATATGAAGCCCATATGTGGGGTTTCCCCTCTAAAAGGAGGGTCCCAATTGGGCTCCTTCAGGGCTTTGATGCTCACCACCACAAAAGCAGATGGTTACGTCCCGGTCCTAAACCCCTCTCTCTTTATCCAGCCTATCCGGGCCTATTAGCCCCCTGCCTGTGCACTGCCAAGAAACCTCTGCCTGGGTCCCAGGTGGGTGGGGAACCCAGTGGAACCTAGTCAAGCATCCATCATTCAAGGAGGGTCACACTGGCTTGGCTCGAATAGAGGTCAACTGGGTGAAAAGACACTTTGTAGAGGACAGAATAACATAAAGGTAGGGGTTGGATCAATACTGCACTGTTGTGCCCCCCTCCCTTCAATACTTTTCTTTCCACTTGCAGGTACAAAGCAACAGTGGACAGCAGGCAGTCAGGAATTTTTGTGTATAGAAAATCAACAAAAGGAGTGTTGAATCGAGAGAGAACCTGCATGTGTCTCTGAAAGAATATGATCAAAGCAGAGAGAGCCTCCCGCTGTGTGTTTTGTGTCCGTCAATGCTTCTGTGTCTGCCCCAGTCAGTCCCTGAATCAAGTTGGAGGACAGTCACTAAGGTCCAATCCTAGTCGTCCTGGGTTGCACCCAGGCAACTTCTTGGAAGCAGGAAGGTAATCAGTGATTTAAAGGCAGACACAATGCAAATTGTTCTGAAAGCCCATCTGTGGTTCTATAGGCAGTCAGTCTCTCCCTGCTCTGCACTCTCTCTCCTACTCTCTCTCCTGCTCTCTCTCTGGCACAAGCCAATTAACTGCCTGGAGTCAGAGTCAGGGAGGAACCACCTAATTGATTAGATGGTGATAGTCAATTCAATTATCAATTAAAGCACAAAAAAACGTGAGGAGCGGTGAGGCACCGGGAAGTTTGCTAAATGAGTTCCGCTGCGGCTTGGCAGCACAATTACTGCCGTACAGATGTTGGATCCTAATTTGATCACGCTGTTGCAGGAGAACTTTCGTGCAAAGCAGGAAATTTACATCTTCTAGTGTATTTGAGGTTTAAAAAGGCTTCTGAAGTTTGTCATTTCCACTTTAAAACTTCAGACTTGATTTTCGGCTTACGGAAAAGTTATCAACCCCAACAAAAATTATAATCCACACAATAATTCTAATTTCCCTGTTGCTGAAGGATTGTTTTCCTGCTGTAGCAAACTGGCTCAAATTAATATCCTACATCTGTCTGTTTGTTTAAGTGGAGGGATAAAGAGTTCAGGGAAGGAAGAAATGAAAGAGAGGGAAGAGAGGGAAAAGAGAGGAGAGGAAGGAGAGGGAGGAGAGAGAGGGAAGAGAGGGAAGAAAGGGAGGAGAGGGAGGAGAGAGAGGGAGGAGAGAGGGAGGAGAGAGAGGGAAGAGAGGGAGGAGAGGGGGAGAGGGAAGAGAGGGAAGAGAGGGAGGAGAAGTAGGAGAGGGAGGAGAGGGGGAGAGAGGGAGGACATTTAGTGCTGCTTGTTTACTGTACTGTCTGACTAACTCAGCCTGCCTTCCTTCCTTCCCCTCCACAAGCACCTTCCCAAAGCACAGACAGTCTCTGCACAGTGCAAAAAGGTTTGTTTACTTGGCCATGGTAGAGAGTTGCCCCGTTTGATCAGGCCGGAGAGGCAGTGAGTTGTGCTGTGCTCTTGGCTAACGAAGCCTCAGTGTGCCGTCTGTCGGACGGTAATTTCCCTGGGCAGCCTCAAGGCTCACACCAGTCCTCCGCCTGGTAAAGACAGGTGATGATCAAAACCTGAGCCTGTGAAACAGAGAATAAAACACAGTCGATAGGATAGCAGCAACCCAGCCTGAGGAAAGTAACAGTATTCCTCCCCAACCCCAACCCCCACCAAGCACTCTCTTCTGCTGTAGCAGTGTCTTTTTATGGCAGTTTATCTGTAAAAGAGGCCCTGGCTTATCTGTCATTATGGCTCCTCACTCACACTGACGACCACTGAAATTATGACAAATAAAACTCCTCCATACTCCCAATACACCCCCGGGGACTGGTCAAACAATAAACAGGCAGCAGGAGCTAGCTGGAGGGGGTTGGAGAGGGGCGGAGGGACGGTGGAGGAATGTGCAGACTCTGCAGGGGTGGGTAGGGGGTGAGGGTGTGGGGGTCGAATAAAGAGGGCACCGGGAGGTGGACACCAAAGTGTGCCATAGGGAGGCATCTCCATCACTGTGACAGGCCTCCTTGGCCCAGCATGGTCCAGGGTGGGTGGCGGAGGGGGGTGTACAGGGCTCAGAGGGAGGTTCCAGATGGTAGCATCCCAGTACCGGTGGGGGGCCTGGAGTCTTTATCTATGTCAGGTAGTGTTCTACTGACTGCATCCCTACCCTGTCCTCACCTGCACAGAGCAGCCTTCAGCCCCGAGCCACATTGAGACCAGCCTCCAGTCCTGAGCCTCACAGACCAACCTCCAGCCCAGAGCCTGAGAGACTAGTCTTCTGCCCAGAGCCTCACAGACCAACCTCCAGCCCAGAGCCTGACAGACTAGTGTCCAGCTCAGAGCCTCACAGACCAGCCTCCAGCCCAGAGCCTCACACCCACAAGGTTAAAGTATTGAGAGTAAAGGGCAGTGTTGTCCTCTCTCTCTTACACACACAGACTTGCATATACACATACAGTGCCTTCGGAAAGTATTCAGACCCTTTGACTTTTTCCACTTTTTTCTGGGTTACAGCCTTATTCTAAAATATATTAAATTGATTTTTTTCCCTCATCAATTTACACACAATACCCCATAATGACAAAGCAAAAACAGATTTATCTAAATGTTAGCTAATTTATAACATTTTTAAAACTGAAATATCGCATTTACATAAGTATTCAGACCCTTTATTCAGTACTTTGTTGAAGAACCTTTGGCAGCGATTACAGCCTCGAGTCTTGGGAGTTTCTCCCATTCTTCTCTACAGATCCTCGCAAGCTCTGCCAGTTTAGATGAGGAGCCTTGCTGCACAGCTATTTTCAGGTCTCTCCAGAGATGTTCGATTTGGTTCAAGTACGGGCTCTGGCTGGGCCACTCAAGGACACACAGAGACTTGTCCCGAAGTCACTCCTGCATTGTCTTGGCTGTGTGCTTAGGGTTGTTGTCCTGTTGGAAGGTGAATCTTCGCCCCCAGTCTAAGGTCCTGAGCACTCTGGAGCTGGTTTTCATCAAGGATCTCTCTGTACTTTGCTCCGTTCATCTTCGCCTCGATCCTGACTAGTCTCCCAGTCCCAGCTAATGAAAAACATCCCCACAGAATGATGCTGCCACCACCATGCTCACAGTAGGGATGGGCCAAAGAGTTCAATCTTGGTTTAATCAGACCAGAGAATCTTGTTTTTCGTCTGAGAGTCTTTAGGTGCTTTTTGGCAAATTCCAAGCAGGCTGTCATGTGTCTTTTACTGAGGAGTGGATTCCGTCTGGCCTCTCTACCATAAAGGCCTAATTGGTGGAGTGCTGCAGAGATGCTTGTCCTTCTGGAAGGTTCTCCCATCTCCACAGTGGAACTCTGGAGCTCTGTCCTTCTCCCCCGATTGCTCAGTTTGGCCTGGCGGCCAGCTCTAGGAAGAGTCTTGATGGTTTCAAACTTCCATTTAAGAATGATGGAGACCACTGTGTTCTTGGGGACCTTCAATGCTGCAGAAATGTTTTGGTACACTTCCCCAGATCTGTGCCTCGACACAATCTTGTCTCTGAGCTCTACAGACAATTCCTTTGACCTCATGGCTTGGTTTTTGCTCTGACATGCATTGTCAACTGTGGAGCCATATATAGACAGGTGTGTGCCTTTCCAAATCATGTCCAATCAATTGAATTTATCACAGGTGGACTCCAATCAAGTTGTAGAAACACCTCAAGGACGATCAATGGAAAAGGATGCACCTGAGCTCAACTTCTCATAGCAAAGGGTCTGAATACTCATGTAAATAAGGTGTTTCTGCTTTTTGGTTTTAATACATTTGTCAAAATTTTGAAAATAACTGTTTTCCTTATAGGGTATTGTGTGTAGATTGCCGAGGAAATTGTTTTATTTAATCCATTTTAGAATAAGGCTGTAATGTAACAAAATGTGGAAAAAGTCAAGGGGTCTGAATGCTTCCCGAAGGCACCATACACACGATCATGCACACACACCCACAAAAGTGCATCACTCACACTCTCCTTTCCCTCCTTTTCTCTTCCAGCATGAAAAGCCAGAGTGACCGGCAGACAGCATGTGCTCAGGAACTCAAGGGTCTGAGAAGCTTTTTATTGTACCTTTATTTAACTAGGCAGGTCAGTTAAGAACAAATTCTTATTTACAATGACGGCCTACCATAAAGTAAAAGGCCTCCTGCATGGACAAGGGCTGGGATTAAAAATAAAAATGAATCATCCTGCTACTCTGCCCTGGATTCCCCAATCTACTGCTCCCTTGGATTCCCCTATAAAAATATAGCACAAAACACATATCACAACAAGAGAGACAACACTACATAAAAAGAGACCTAAGACAACAACATAGCATGGCAGTAACACAACATGACAACAACATGGTAGCAACACACCAGGCAGCAGCATAACATTGTAGCAGCACAAAACATGGAACAAACATTATTGGGCACAGAAAACAGCACAATTGGCAAGAAGGTAGAGACAACAATACATGATGCAAAGCAGCCACAACTATCAGTAAGAGTGTCCATGATTGATTCTTTGAATGAAGAGATTGAGATAAAACTGTCCAGTTTCAGTGTTTTGTTGCAGCTCGTTCCAGTCGCTAGATGCAGCGAACTGAAAAGAAGAGCGACCCAGGGATGTGTGTGCTTTGGGGACCTTTAACAGAATGTGACTGGCAGAACAGGTGTTGTATGAGGAAGATGAGGGCTGCAGTAGATATCTCAGATAGGGGGGAGTGAGGCCTAAGAGGGTTTTATAAATAAGCATCAGCCAGTGGGGCTTGCGACAGGTATACTGTTACATCTGCTCCTGCCACGCCCTCTACTGCTCATTCTGTGTCTCCTTGACCTGCCGCCACTCTCCCAGTGCTCTCTCCCTCTCCCTCTGTGTGTGTGATTGTGTGGGCGGAGACAGGTATGCTGGAGTCAGAGCAGATCCCCACCAGCTGCAACCTGTTCCATAATCAAGACCTCTACAAATACTCAGTCCTGCCACAGTGCCAGATCGTAAACTCTGCTCAATCTGCCCGCTCTGACTCCAGTCCCTCACTCCAGTCCTACGTCTCTTCATCCTGCTACTCTGCCCTGGATTCCCCACTCTACTGCTCCCTTGGATTCCCCTGCTTACCCTGTCCCAAAATGTAGTTTAATTACTGGTTGAAATACATGTAGTTCACTACTCCCCAACACTGAGGACTACAGTACCCCTCATACCTTCACCACCCCCTTCACCACCCCTGACCCCAACACCACCCTTCATATTTGGCGATTGCCTCCATAAGCCCCCAAAAGCCCAGTATGGCTCCCTCTATCCCCCTTTGAGGCACAAAGCTCAGTGAGGCTCCCTCTATCTGCCTTTGAGGCACAAAGCTCAGTCCAGAAACACAGCCTACTTGGAGGGGCCTTGGGGACAGAGATATGCCAGAAAGACGCTGAGCATTCATAACACTCATTCATAACGCTCATTCATAATGGAATTGCTGCCGAGTCGCAAATCCACAACACTCAGCCAGGCTATGTCAATGGTGTGACGTACAAGGACAAACCATATTCTGAGACAGTCATTGAAATAAAGTGCTGAACACAAATTGCCCCCCTATTTAAAAAGAAGATGGAGAACAAGCTGTGAAGGAACAATTCTGTTGTGGTGCAGGTACAGCCAATTAGAGCAAAAATGACATTGTGCTATTGTCAAAAAAATACGATACGATATATCGTATAAAAGAATATCCCGATTAGTAATTGTATGGATTTCTTCCACCATCACTAGTATAGTCCTGTCTATATCAGGTGATATTATAGAGCTATTGCCTTCAGTGTCCTCCACATTTCTCACCTCTTCACCAGTAAGTCTTTTCTTTCTCAATGTGGTTGGTAAGTGTCTGAATATGCCTGTGCCATAGCTCTCTTCTGTCCCTCTGCAGCAGACATATGGCGAGCAATATGTTTGGAACATCAAATTGGAATTCAATCACATAATCGGATCGCAATGCATATAGAAACGGGAGAATCAGGAGAATCGCAATACATACCGTATCGTCACCTAAGTATCATGATAATAGCCTATCGTGAGGTCCCTGTCAATTCCCAGCCCAACACCGTACCAGCATGCTTTTCAGCAGCTGCACATTGTCCAAAAAAGGAATGCTGTCTCTCTCTCTCTCTCTCTCTCTCTCTCTCTTTCTCTCTTCTCCTTCAGACAATGGCTATTCTCAGCACTTCTTACACTCTTTCTCGCTATCTGTCTCAGAATATGGTGTGATGTTTTTTTGTCATGTGTGTGTATGTGTGTATCTAGGGTGTGTGCATGCATGTGCATGATTGTTTGTGGGTATAAGTGTTTCCCTTTGTGTGTGCATACATGTGTGTTCGTGTGTGTGTGTGTGTGTGTGTGCGTGTGTGTGAGTTCATGTGTTTTTCCGCTGCAGTGTGTGGCTGTGCCGGTCGGTGTGTGCCAGTGTTCAGGTAGCACATGACCCCTACTCCTCTGGGAGGTCCCTCTTTCATGTCCCCTGCTCTGCTCTCCACTGAAACTGGGTCAAAGGATAAAAGAACAACAACCACACACACACTGATGAACACACAGACACCTACATTAGCAAGCAAGCACACACACACACACACACACACACACACACACACACATACACGCACACACACACACACACACACGCACACACATGCACACATGCACGCACGCACACACACACGCACACTCACACACGCACACTCACACACACACATGCATGGACGCACAGACACCTAAACGTGCACAAGCACACGCACAGACACACAGACAAAGACACACACATATTAACACACAGACACATCAAACACACACACACACACACACACACACACACACACACACACACGAACACACATGTATGCACACACAAACGGAGACACTTATACCCACAAACAATCATGCACATGCATGCACGCACTAGATACACACATACACACACATGACAAAAAACCATCACACACCAGCAGAGACTCCCACACACAGGCCTGCACTTAATCTTTAATTCATGCAAATGCACACAACATAGTACGGTCTCATGAAAGAACACACAGACACATGTGCACACACAAGTCCAGAACACATTTATACCACTGTACAAAATGATCATGACACACATGTAAGCCTTCATTCCTGATTTCCACCAATTCCATAAGACCTTGCAAACAACAAGGTTCTGCTAGCACGTCCACTAAAAACGACATGGTATGTAACTGTTATTGTAAGGTTTAAAGGGGTTGAATACCTCCTATAGAAACACATCTCAAATGTGTAACAATACAAGACATTTCCAAAAAGCACACAGGCCTGACAAAGATACAGGAGCAAAGTCACCATCCTCAGCGAGCAGTCACATGTCCTCAGCTAACTGTCACAATAGAGAAGTAAAGTCAAGTGAAAGAAAGTTTGAAAGAGAGTACGGAAGTGGATATCAGGAGGGAGGGAGGAAGGGAAGGTGGGGTGAACAAGACAAACATTAAGGTGTGTGTGAGTTTATGTGTGTTTGTGTGTGTGTTTGTGTGTCTCTCATCAGGGCTGAAAAGACAGGAGCAGATAAGGAAGGAATGAGAGGCGGAGAGGGAGAGGTAAAGAACATGTGGCGGGAGTGTGTTTTTGTGTGCATGCATGTGTTAAAGAAAAGACCTGATCTGATATGCTTCCATCCCTCCGTCCATCCCCCATCTCTCTCTCATCAACAGTCTGCTACATCTCCCAGAGGGAGGTTGACGTTAAATGCTGTCGCCACAGCAACCTGATGGAGTGCCTCTATTTATGTTCCCGAAACCATGAGCAGGGTTATATAGTGGCTTGTAGGGCACTGAGAGAAAAACATAGCTTCCCCTTACATGTGGAGGAGGAAGAAAGCTCCCGTACAGCCATTACAGGAGAGCAGAGCCACCCGCAGGCCCAAAGTGCCACTGAACAAAGTGGACCAGCAAGGTATTCTGGGAAATCTCCCTGTTGCCATTTATTAGCTTTGTCTGGGTATCATGCTGCCAATATCGAGGATTTATTTCTTACTTCAAAAAAGTCTCTTGAATTTAAAGTTTAACTTGAAAACAATCCGGAACTTTTCATACCAGATGGAAGAATAAAATGTTGTAAAATATGTGTGTCTTTAAAGACAGTTCAACATTTACTGGGGTGGGGGGTCCTAAACAGGAGAGGGTTTTCTAACAAAATGTTTTGCTTTGTGTTTTTTTTATTGGGAACAGGTGTGGGTAGTGCATTTTTTCTTGTTTATATTCGCCTTTTTGCAGGTTTTGATCTTTTGTCCAATTCTGCAGTAGACTAACTAGCAATCATACCATACATAAAATAATTCAAAGCTGCACCAATTTTCAATATTAATCACAAGAACATAGAGAAATAGCTAATATTCAGTGGAGACGCCATTTCACATAAAATAACAGTTTAGGGACAATCAAATTATCCTACCTAGACTAACCTACAAATTATCCTACCTAGACTAACCTACAAATTATCCTACCTTCAAGTGAGTACAACATTCTACTTTAGGCTGTAAACTGCAGTGAAAATGTCAATTGAGTAGTGTCCCAAAAGCCCTGTAATTTGAATGTTTCATTCCATTCATTCCATTTAGATCAGTTGTGGGTGTACCCTCAACAGTTTGTGCCTCTAGAAAGGCACAGTAGCAGGCCAGTCTGGCTGTATTTTTACTTCTGATGCTGAGATGCGCTGTCTGTTACAGAACATCATTCTCTCAAGTTGCCCTAAAATAGGCTGGCCACATAGGCCTACAGTATGCTCCTAGCAGGCCCTGTTATTCAGGAAGTCTGAACCCCTGTTCTGCCCCCTCTCCAATCCAAGTGGCTATTCCTCACGCGCCTAGAACCATAACGCTTCAATGTAGCCCAAGTATTTGTCATTTAACATTGAACATGTATGACCTTTTATGTGTGGCAGCCACAATGTTTTAATCTGATTATGCTACTTCAAAAGTCTCCTGCAGACTACCTGCGCACACGTTTGTCCACTCCACTCTAATATAATTCATCCAAACTGTGCACCCGCCATTTGAGGAATGGAAAAAGACATTGGGAGATTGTCAAGCCAAGCCTTCAATACTGCGTACAAGGTAGGGAGGGATTGTTCTCTGTTTGTCGAGAAGATTGACATACTCTATTTGATTGTGGTGTTGAAAATACAAACCATGATGTTGAAGCTGTAATCGGTATGCAGTTATGCTTTGGTACTGGTTGTGTGGTGCACTGGCACAGAAACCTGTTATTGGAAAATGTGTTGCATATATTTTATAGAATTATAAATATAGCATTACATTTTGAAAATCTGACTCCCCCCTAGCTGATCATTGTCTGCAGCCGGCTCTGACCATGGTGTAATGAATCATCGACTGTCCCACAAAAGCATGCTGAACTGGTAAAGTTGATATCCACGTCTATGAACATATAGACGTGGATATCACCCCCCCCCCCTCCCCCTCACACAGGTATAAAGCATCATCCCCACAAAGACAAAGAGAACCACCTCCCTTGAAACCCTATGACAGTCTCTCTCCTTCTACCTCCCACCCCTTTCTCCCACTCCCTCTCTCTATCCTGTCATTGGTGTAAGTGAGAATGTATTCTCAGTCAACTCACCTGGTAAGACAAGGAATACATTTTTAAAATTATTTTTAAGTTGAGGCCTGGGAGCCCATCCACGTGTGCCAGAGCCTGGGCTAACAGTGCAGCGTGGTGGGAGGGGGGCTGGAGGAGGGGGGTGCAGGGAGGTCGGGAGGTCGGGAGCATAAAAGCGCCTTTCTTCTCCTCCCTTGACTCGTCCTTTGAAGAGTGAACAGAGGGGTTGCCAAGGCGATGAGGTTGGTCTGTCTCCCACTGCGTGGTCCGGGAAGAGCTGCAGCTTGTTCTGACATTTACCCAGCCTGGGTTAGGGAGGGAGGGAGGGAAATGGAGGACAGAGAGAAGAGTGGGGACGAGAGAGAGAGGGAGGTATAAAGAGAGATGAAAAGACTGGGAGAGGGAGGAGGTGGTTGCACCTGTAACATCAGGGGGGGGGGGTTGACTCTCGTTCTCTTGGAAAATTAGCTGTCTCTCCATTTATCTGTGCTTTTTATCTTCACTTTTCTCCATTCAGACTCTATTTCTGGCCAACTCTTTTATGTGGTCTTTCATTGAGACATGGCAGAGAGACAATTAGACAAAAAAAACTACCTCGAACACACATGGACCCAAGCCCTGAGACTGAGAACAGCATGCTAAAAACTGAAACACGCCACGGTGATGGGCAAAGTTTACAACACAAAGTGCTACGATGCTCAACGGCTTTCATTTCCCAACACATGAAAAGTTCTAGCTGAGTAAAAGAAGTAGATGCCAGAATGTTTCTTTTCAGTTTGCAGCCGATTACTGTGTGTTTTGCAGATGCGAGGATAGTGGCTATCCCACGCACCATGTATCCAGCCACGGTGTCAGCCCAGCCGGCAGGTCTCCTAAGCCCCTCAAAGTGACGTCAAAGGCCCCCGGCATCTCAAACGGCCCCTCTGTCATATCAAGGTGCATTCAAAAGCAATCTGTGTTTCCGCTTAAGAGGCAAATGGTGCCTTCAGACGACCCATATCTAGCAAATGCAAGCTGAGCAACAGAGGCAGAGGGGGAAATGTGTGGCATGGCGTGGGCAGAATACACAAGCTACCAGTGCGGTCTATTCTACAGTACACACACATGTATATGCCCGGTACCCTTCTAATGAAATGGTTAGCATGTGACAACACACAAAGAGAAGGACAACAGGAGGAGGGAATTCAATACAATGTGTCACAGTGGCACCAGTCTGGTTGATATCAAAGATGCGACACATTGTCCATTAAAGTGACGGTAGTTAGTGTGCGGCAGGTCCATATGCGGCGCTTTATGAACTTGAGAAAGACTATGCTAATGTGGAGTGTTTATGGAGAGACAGTGGAAGTACACAAGGCCCTCTGTCAGTTGCAAATGAGCTGTGCATTTCCTTGGCAGTAGAGAGATACTCTCTCTCTCTTTAAGCCTTACTCTGATTTTCGGGAAATCTTAATGAAGATGGGGGGTTCTATAGGAATGCAAATGCTCAAGGCTACAGTAAACCCCCTCTCTCTTCTTGAAAGTGAGTGAGCGCACACTCACGCACATGCATGAGCATGAACACATGACACATGACACGCGCGCAACCACACACGCACGCACACACACAGAGACATGCACAGTCACACAAACACACCATCCCCCCTCGTTTCTCCCCTCTTCATCTCTCGACATCATAAACATACTGGAGCTGTAGAGCTTCATCTCTGGGCTTGAGAGAGACAGAGATCGTGACATTCCTACATCTGACGAGTAATAGTAACATTCCCGACAGTGATAATGATTTATCTTAAAGTGAGAAGGACTAGCTGTTGTTCTGGAAATGTTAGCTGTACTGGTACTCACAGGTGGTGGTAGTATGTTATTATGTTGTGTTATAAGTGGTAGTGTTATTGTTGTAGTCATAGTGGTAAGGGCAATGTAGGTCATTGTAAGATAATGGTCATGTCAGTCAATGTAAGATAATGGTCAGTCAATGTAAGATCACATGATAATGGTCATTTCAGTCAATGTAAGATCACATGATAATGGTCATTTCAGTCAATGTAAGATCACATGATAATGGTCATGTCAGTCATTGTAAGATCACATGATAATGGTAATTTCAGTGATTGCAAGATAATGGTCATGTCAGTCATTGTAAGACAATGGTAACATTAGTCATTGTAAAATAGTGTCAGTCATTGTAAAATCACAGCCATACTTGGGGGACAAATTATCTCCTTCTTGCAACTAGCTAGGTATTTACTTATCCAGTTCAGGTTCCCACGGGCTACTTCCCAGCTATCCCTCTCTCCTCAGTCCTCAGTCCTCAGTGACTTTGTACATCGCTGCAGTGCCTGGAAAGAAATAAAATAAAAATAATGACTGATTTCCAGCGACCCCCCCGACATGTTCCCCCATCAGTCTTATCAGCAGCCCGAGGCACTTTTCCACAGACCAATGGGGGTCTCAAACTTGTTCCTCTCAGAAGCACGTCCCAACTGGCCCTGTGGTCCCGGGGGGTCAGTGTGTGTGGAGCGAGGCAGAAGGTGGGGATTTGAAGCCGAGGATACAGAGATGAACCCAGAGGGGCCCTCACCACCCTGAGACTAGTGATTGCATTGCCACCACTAATATATGCTAATGCATTCATCTCCAAAAGCGCCCGTGATTATTTAGAGTTCCTCAGCAACTGTTTTAGATTTCGCTCGCTTGCCTTTTTATGCAAAGACCCTTTTTTTTCTCTTTTCTCCATCGGCAGAGTGCACTTGCAGAGTTGCGGGAGATAAGGGGGGAGAGAGTAGAAATTTAAAAGATCATTGAATACTTTGCCCTCTATGTTAATGTGCCCTTGATGTGAGAGTGAATGCAAATCAAAACATGTCTACTTTTTGGGTTGGAAAATAGGAAAAAGAGAGATTTTATTCACTTACATGTTGCAATTTTTACAAAATTCTGATGGGAAGTATATACAGTAATACATTAAAATACAATTTCCATCTTCCTCTTAGCCTTTTAAATTGCCTTTTTGTTTTATTAACAGGGTGATTGCACTCTCTCCCCTCATCCGTAAAAGCTAGTGTGTCTCTGTTTGTGTTCTGAAATCGACACAAGTTGTCTCTGGTATTGGGTGAAGCGTGCATCATCGTTGTGATGCTGCTGTGTCGTTCCGCTTTGCTATCTGAGAGGCTTGCGTTCCGGCTGGCGTTCTGGCTGGCCTGCATCCTGGCCCGGCTGCGGTGGTGCTGTGAAGCAGCACCGTTGAGGGGATATCAGCGTAATACCAGACTGAATATGTTAGAGCATATTCCCTCTAATCCTGAGCACGGTGTAATCGGAGGAGACTGGGGCTCTTTACTCTGACAGGCCCGTGCACACGCCAGGGGACCACATCACCGGGGAGAGGCCAGTGTGTGTGTTTGTGTGTGTGTGTGTCTCTGAGAGGGCGGTGGATACAGGGAGGTAGAGGAAGAGAGTGGTAAGGTGTGGAGAAAGGCGGTGAAGAAAGGAAGACGGGAGGAGGTATGAAAGAGAGGAGAGGGGTCGAGGGGAGGAGAGGAGAGAGGAGAGGAGGCTTGTGAGTGAGGCACAGGGAGGGGACCTGAAGAGGTAAGCCTGAAGACAAGCAGAAGAAAATGAGCTTGAGGGGAAAAATAAATCAGAAAAATGTAAAAAAGGAAAATAGACAAAATCACAGAGATTTAAAAAGGATTTGGAAAGCCGCAGGGATTTTCAGACAATTTGGATAAGATATCTGGAAATGATAGTGCTGCCCATATGCGCTGCAGAGAGCAGCATCTGCAGCATTAATTACAATAGTACCTCCTCTCCCCACCCCACCAGCCCACCCCTGCTTCTCCACCACCTGTTTCCTTTCTAGGGTACTCGCTGTACGTGAGTGAAATCCAGGAATCTGCTTCCATCCACTAACCACCACGTCTGACGCAACTGGAGAGTAAAGCCCAGGGAGGGACAGGGATGCCTCCCTCCCTCCCTCTCTCTCTATCTCTCTCTCTCTCTCCCTCCCTCCCTCCCCCTCCCCCTCTCTCTCTCTCCCTCCACCCCTCTCTCTCTCTCCCTCCATCCCTCTCTCTCTCCCTCCATCCCTCTCTCTCTCTCCCTCCACCCCTCTCTCTCTCTCTCTCCCTCCATCCCTCTCTCTCTCTCTCTCTCTCTCTCTCTCTCCCTCCCTCCCTTCCCCTCCCCCTCTCTCTCTCTCTCCCTCCACTCCTCTCTCTCTCTCTCTCCCTCCATCCCTCTCTCTCTCCCTCCATCCCTCTCTCTCTCTCTCTCCCTCCCTCCCTCCCTCCCTCCCTCCCTCCCTCCCTCCCTCCCTCCCTCCCTCCCTCCCTCTCTCTCTCTCTCTCTGTCTCTCTCTCTCTCTCTCTCCCTCCCTCCCTCCCTCCCTCCCTCCCTCCCTCCCTCCCTCCCTCCCTCCCTCCCTCCCTCCCTCCCCCTCTCTCTCTCTCTCTCTCCCTCCATCCCTCTCTCTCTCTCCCTCCATCCCTCTCTCTCTCCCTCCATCCCTCTCTCCCTCCATCCCTTCCACTCTCCATCCCTCTCTTCATCCCTCCTGCCTCTCTCCGTCAACCCCCAGTGGGTATCTTGATGTCCAATCTATTAGGTAGTGAGACACAGAGCAAGTAAAAACTCTCTTTCAATTGAAACACTTTAGCCCTGTGCTGTGCTTATGTGTGCTTTTTTGTTGTCCTGCTGCTGAATTGAATTCAGCGATTCAACCATAATATCACGATGGAAAGATTGCCAGGACCTGTGCAGGGAAATACTTGTTTGTTGTGTGTGCCTATGTCGGTTCTAAGACGTAATGAAGTTTGCTATGTGGTGTTTTTATCATGTATAGCTATTAATCACAAAGATTACATCTGCTAAATAGGGGTTGTTTTCATTCCCCTTTCATGTAATAGGAGAGGTTAAACACTGATTTACTAGATTCAACCTAACAAAACATTAATACGAATACACAAGCCTAAAAAACCTTCAGATTGTGGATTTGAGAGGCAGGAGTTGTAAGAGGCAACCTACCCAGATAGGGCAGTAGGGAATAAATAGTAAGCTATCCAATGTCCACAACAGCGTTGTGCAGTGTCAGAGGTCTTGGCAAGAAAGAGGATTTGTGCTTCAAAAGCATGAAATCAACTCTAAAAGTCGGCCGATTTCTCTCTAAAGTAAAACTGGTAGGCCTTTGGGCTTATCTGAATGGATCCCGCAGCTGGGATGGGGGTGGGAATGAGGGACAGGGGAGTTGAGAAGGCATGGCAAGCTTCTTAGCATCAAAGATCTCTACACCACAGAGCACACTCTGAAAACAGTTTTGCCTCTCTGCTTAACTTCTCTCCACTTTCCTGCTGGCCCCAACCACTTCTGTTTTTTTCAACAGAGCAATTCAATAATTTAGTGCAAATGTAGTAATTATGACCACTGGTTCTGGAAAAATGGTATGGATTCCAAAAGTCCTGGTCCGACCCGTGTCAGTCAAAGAGAAGGGAAGTTAAGAAACAGAAACTACAATCAGCACATCTCCTCTCCACTCCTCCAAGACAGACTGCCAGGCTGTGGCCCTTTCCTGCTGTCATCTCCATACCTGCATGCCCCTCCCTTCATCACAGCACCCTGGCAGGGTTTAGGTTGATGTGGGGTGCTGAGATAGAGATGGTGGCCAAGGACAGTCGAGATGGATGCGAGAGCAAACCACTGTGAAAAATAATAATAATAGTAATACTAACAAACAACAAAATAGTGGTAGCGAGAAAGAGATAGAAAATTGCATTTCCTTTTTTTCCCTCTTCCATCTGACCTCCAGCTGAGATTTGGATGCTTTACTTCTTGCGGTGATGTCGGGATCCAAATAGCTACAGCGAATAAACAAGATTAGTGATTTGGACATGCCAGTAAATCTTATCATGTTGGAGCAGAGAGGGAAGCAGGGAAACAGGACCAAAGCAATGGGGTCGGCAGAGGCCAAGACACAGGCAGAGACAGACGCATGAAACAATTGATCCTTTTCTTGTTTCTACTCTCGTCTTTTGTTACTCACACTGGAGAGATGGAGAGATGGTGATACTATATTCCGGCAGCAGAAATTGCAACTTTTGTTCTCCACGGGCTCGTGACTTGGTCAAGTCCTCTGTTCTAGATGCAGTGTTTCCACTCTCAGTGTGAGATAGAGGCGTACTGTGTAGAAGTGCTGGGAGGCATCATCTCAGAGAAGCATGGAGAGATACACCCCAGTGGGGGTTCCGTCTCGTTTTTCTTACCGTATCAAAAAAACATGTCTTACCCCAAGACCATCATCAAAACCTCTTTATAAAATGAAAGAGCAAGTGAAAACAGAGCTCATTGTCAGAAACTATTCCACCAATGCGTTTTCGGTTGGTTGTTTCATCAGTTGAAATAGCCAGTTGATGTGGACAATATGGGCTGGCGATGGGGAATCTGAGGAGGGTCTTTGAGCCCAGATTCCAGCCTAATTGTCTTGCTCAGTGTGAAAGGATACGGCACAAAGCCTCTTGACGTTAAGCAGCCTGGAGGCTTAGCTAGCGCCGACTACCCGGATGGTCTTGGGCTGTGGTGTACGGATGAATAGCATACTTGGGCAACAGGGTCTGTTAGTGACTGACTGTAGGCAACAGTGGTGCAGATGGAAGATCAGGAGTGGGATTGGAGTGATTCCTAATGGAGAGAAAATGTCAAAACAACTCCAACCAAATCAGTTATCAAGGCAGATATTTTGGAGACTATCGCCAGATGTAGAAATTGTTCAAAGGGAAAATTAGATATGGGATTTGGGGTTCTGACATACTGTAGAATCATCACTGTCTATAGTTAAGTATACTTAAGACTAACAACAAGGGGTAATCGCGATAAGGATTTAGGTCTGTCACAGTGTCTTGGCATTAGTGCATGAGGGTGAGGGAACAACAATATCTTTGACACGAACATGAAAAAACAGATTATGAAGAATAACAGTCTGGGGCACTCCCTGCTACATGCAGGGATGACAACAACAAAAAAGAAACCAAAAAAAATACAGATTTTCTGTTTCTCTGTCGGTGAACAGACGTTGATCTCTTCAAATCCCTGTGTATCTCATGGTAAATCTTAGTAATGTGGATTAGGACCTGTACAAATATATATACATAGTTATATCACAGGAACAGATTGGGCCAGACTTCCCTACAAAACAAATCCTCACTGAAAAAACTGGAATTACTCCAAATTAAGGGGTAGAATAGCAACAGTCCCTGTCATCGCCCGTCATGTCTGCCTAGTGCCTAAAACACGCACAAATTCACTCACTCACGCACACAAAAACACACACACACTGTGCAGGCCTGGAACACACCGTCCCATCCATTTAATCCAAGCTCTCTGTAGCCCACGTCACTTCCTGTCCATTAAGGCAAGCTTTTCTCCCAGCATGCAACCAAATCCCCTCCGCTTTGGACTCATCACAGTATAAAGAGCCACAGCTGCTCCACTCTGTCTCACTCAGTCACACTGTGATGTGGTCACTCTCTCTCTCTTTCTGCTCTCTCTTTATCTCTGTAATGCACTCTGTTTCCTCTCTTCATCCCTCTCCCTCTGCTTTTTCTCACTCTCTCTCTCTGCTTTCTCTCTCCCCCTCTCTCCCCCTCTCTCTTTCTCGCTCTCGCTTTGCACACACACACAGATGCCAATATGGCTGCAAACAAACACAGAGAGACACACACACACAGTATACTCCCACGCACAGACCTTTGCGCCCACATTCACTCCAACCACAGCATCATAACATATATGTTCATATTACTGCGTGTAATTAGTGCATGTTGCATATCACATAGTGATCAACCTTCTTATAGGGTGAATACCACTGATAGACCTGACTTATATCTCCGGAGGCTGGTTAACTTCCGTTGGATTGGTTGGTATATTCATCGATAGTCATTACACATGAAAACACCATATTGAGAGTTTACTTCAACAGTTATGTAATAAACAAACTTTCCAAAGGAGAAGTAACAGTAAGGTAAATCCATTCACTTTTTGACAGCACTATTTTTTACTTGAACGAAACCTTCCATACATATTTGAAGTGCTCAGAAATTGTATTTTTGGACCCGAACACCAAAACATTCAAGAGATAAAAGTGCTCAAAGTCGACCTATTTTAGATACCCCCCAATACCATGAGACATCCATGTCTTTATCACTGGAAAATATAAACAGTTGAGATTAATATGATTTAAAAGCAAACTGTCAAACTGTTTAATAATTTATTGAAGAAAAACAAAACGTTTTGTTATTTAAATTATTAAAAGTTTTAACCATAAACGTAAATGATCTAAAATCGCATGAACTTTTTCATATTGGCATATGTTGTACCATATTTTAAATCCTCTGAGGTTTTTGTGTTGTGCCCGCCATTGGTTGAGACTCAACATGCTCTTGGCTAATACGCACTAAAATGTAGACTTTAGACACACATCAAAGAATGTTGACTTCAATGGCCATATCTGTTGTTTTAAATTATACTCTCAATCCTCCATAGAAAACCTATTAAAATAATAGAAATATAGATAATAGAATAGACATGACCATGGTGGGTGGACCGGCGGCCATCTTTGCGGTAGTTAGAAGTTAAAATGTAAATTAAATTTAAAGCTGCAATATGTAACTTCTTAGGCGACCCTTCCAAATTCACATAGAAATGTGTGTTATAGATCCGTCATTCTCATTGAAAGCAAGTTTAAGTAGTGGTAGATCTGTTCTATGTGCACTATTTCTATTATTGTATCTTTTAGTTTCAGTTTTGTACACCAGCTTCAAACATCTGAAAATAAAATATTTTTGTTAATGGAAAAGATATTTCAGATGGTATGATTCTCTACATTATACTTGCTTGTTTTGTACCATAAACCCGAAATTAGGCAAACTATTACAATTTTAGCAACTAGGAAATGGCAGAGCGATTTCTACATAGTGCATCTTTAAATGTCAATGATGTACCAGATAAATTGCAGTGGTCTGAAGGGATAGGTCCATTCTATGAATTCTATGACTGAAATGACACCCACCCTGTATTCAAGAGCATCTTGTGTCTCAACCAATGGCAGGCACAAAACCTGAGATGATGTAAAATAGGGTCTAAGCTACAACATATATGAATATGATACAAATCTGAAATGATGTGTTTTTAGATAATTGATGTTAAATCTAAAAAACAAATCATTTTTTCATTCAAAACATTTTTTTCTATAAATTATCAAATAAAGTAGTTTGACAGCCTGTTTGTAAGCTTTGAAATGATATCAAACTCAATTGTATTTATTTTCCAGTGATGAAGACATAGATGTCTCATGGTATGGTGGGGTATGCAAAATGGGTCAGCTTTGAGCACCACTATCTCCTGAATGGTTTGGCATTCAGGTCCAAAAAGTAACTTTATGACCACTTCTTCCATGGGCAAACATGTATGGAAAGTGTTGTTTAAATTTAAAGGGATGTTTTCAAAAGTGATTGAATTCACATGGATTTATCCAGTATAAAATTCTGGAATGTTCTCTGAAAAGAAAAGAAAAACACAGACTCTCAAGACATCCACTACAAACACTATGTTGAAGATACGTCAATATTCCCCAGAAGCTGGAGAAATAAATAAATTAGGAATTCCATCCCCGTCACATGCGCTGAACACCTGCTCAATCCTGGGGACTTCTGTGTACCAAGCTGTGAAGTTTTTATTTCCAGAATAAATAGCAGCCAGGTGAAAACGTGAGTTTTCTCCCGACTCTGCCAGGAGCCACAGCATCTGTCGGCTGACAGTGAGCATAAGGCCCCAGCACTGCCCAAATAACGACTAGACCAGATCACTGCGACTTAGGCATCTAAACCCTGTTTAGGATAATATCAGTAAATATATTGCAATTGTCCCCAGTAATTCACTGGACTCTTTCCCCCCTGGGACATCCCTATCTGATACCTTTTGATCCCAAACTGGATTATGTGGGACTAATACACGCCAATGCGAGTTTGTGTGTGTGTGTGTGTGGAGAGGAGAGGAGGTAGAGGTTACAATATAATAGAGAACTATGATCTGATCCTGCCATAAATGACCATGCTTATTGAATGCCATGGTGAAACCTATAATGAGTTCAAATTGCAGCTGGGAAGGATGAAAAATTCCTGCCACTAGTTGGTGTTGGTGCGAACAGATCGCTGTTTGATTTCCTTTATGGCCAGCTCAACGGACTATTGTACGATTGGACCAGAGAAGAACGCACTTAAGCCTGACAAGACCCAAGCTATTAGAGCAGACGCCCTTTAGGCAAGGTAACATTGTGCGAGTGTGAGACCGGGTGAATGTGTGTACTAATCTGTATGATGTGTTTGCCTCAGATGATATGTGTGTGTGTGTGTGTGTGTGTGTGTGTGTGTGTGTGTGTGTGTGTGTGTGTGTGTGTGTGTGTGTGTGTGTGTGTGTGTGTGGGTGTGTGTGTGTGTGTGTGTGAATGTATACTGGTGTGTACGTGTGTAACTGTGTGTTTGTACTGACCGAGAGCCGGTGAAGGTACTGTATGTGTGTTGAATATTAAACTGCAGGAGATCTTGTAGAGCTCTGATAAATGCATTTATGGAAAAGTCAGCCCTGCTTTATCTCCTCATTGCAGGTTAGATCGCCAGATAAAAGAATTGGGTCTCCAAAAATATAAATAAAGAATAAGCGCAGGGAGATAAGAAGCCGGCTCCTCGGTGGTTCAGTACCTGCTCCTCGCTCCCCTCCCAGCCCACACCGCCTGCCTCCACATTCTGCTGCTCATCAGGATGGCCCCTACCACTAACCCAGGGCCCTATTCAGGCCCCTATCACTAACCCAGGCAGGCACTTGCACAGATAGGGCTCAACCAGTGCCCGGGCACCAGCCGTTAAACCCTCCTATGAAAAAGTGTCCTTGCAGTGCAGTGAATTTTTTACATTTTCTGAATTACATTTCCTTTGATCTCTTTACATTTTTGGTTTTCATTTTAAATGTAACTATTTGCTCATCAAACTAGCTAATTTCATAAGCTCTTGAATCTCGGAAAATAACCCTCCCACCGCCCTCCCGCCCCAAGAGCGCTGTGGGCGCGGGGCAGAGAAACTTGAATGCTGGTAGGAGGATACTTTTGAGTTGGATCTGTCAATCTGACTGCTTGTTAGTAAGAGGAAGATGGTAGTAGCAGAACAAATTCAAATCACAGCAGGCACGTGCACCAATAGGGCTTTAGCGGTGCCTGAGCCTCTGCCCTTTTGCCCTCCAATGAGAAAAGCGCCCTTTCAGATTGGTAGCAATTTCTCATTAATACATTTTTATTTTACTTTTAGTCTCCTTTCTCTGTTGTTCTGTGACAAATTGCACATCAAACTAGCTAATTTAAAATGTTTGAATCTTGGAAAATGTACTGACGCCTAGTGATAGTATTGTTTAGTGGCACACCGGCTACTTTTTGAGTTGGACGTCGTCTCTCGCGGTCAGAGACAGGGAAGGGTTTAATACAGCCGTTTTAAAGTATGCCTAAAGTGCAGATGTTAGCAGCAGAACAAACTCCAATCACAGGATAAGAGTAGGCTAGTTGAATTGTTACAACAGCATAGCTAACAGTTAGCTAGCTAACTAGTTTACTGATTTACAACATCGACATTCTCTATTTGTCGTCTTCTGTGAGCAGTAGGCTAGGTAGCTTGCTTATGTTGGGATGAAAGGCATTTGTTAAAATACAAAAGATGTGTTGAAATGTGGCTACATGAGCAGTAGAGAATTATGAATATAAGAAATTTGTGTTACACCAATTGTTTGGTGGTAGGGGGTGCACAAAGGTCTGTGCACAGCCCCAGGGCTCTGTTCATGCCTCTATCACTAATACAGGGCTCTTTTGAGGCCCTATCATTAACCCAAGGCTCTGTTCAGGCCCTATCACTAACACGGGGCCTTGTTTAGTGATATGACGCCATTCTCCTAATGGAACCTGATGGAATGACTCAGACATTCTCGTGTATTATTCTGCTATGGGGATGTAGAGTACAGTACATGTACTGGTAGCATATTCCTCACTGTTATCCACTCCACCTCTCCCCATACGCAGAATACTTTTTCATAACCTAAGGCTGCTGTGCTGTGGCACAAACATTTCATGTAACCTTTTGCTGTGGAGGAAATATATTCAAGCAGAATACCTTGAAAGCATTTAACCTCCACCTCTAACACTTGTATATTCCCTCTCTGAGCCTCTCTTACACTTCCTCTCTCTCAGCATCTCTTACTCATTCTATAACAACCCGGTACTTCTCTCTTTCTCTCACTATATATCTCCTTTTTTTTACCTCTCTCTGCGTCTTTTCACATCCCTGGTTCTCTCTCTCTAGCTATCTCGCTACATCATATCTCTCTCACTCCATCTTTCTCTTTCTCTACATCTCCCTCTCTCTCTCTCTCTCTCTCTCTCTCTCTCTCTCCTCCTCCTCATCTCTCTCTCTCTCTCCAGTGTGCAGGCAGAGCCAGCAGATAGGGTTTCCAGCCTTGGCCCCTGGGGGTGTTGCTGATGGAATGTGTTTGGGAGGCCTGCAGCTTTCTCTCTCTCTCCCTGAGTCACATGGAAAACGGTCCCACTGGGGAATGGACCAGTCCCTGTTTACAGCACAGAGGAGAGGCAGCACCATGGAATCACAACCGGCCATCCTAAACACCCTACAAAGATAGGTCCACACGATCCCCCCCAAGTTACAACGTTTTACTGCTGGTTGAAGAAAGAGAGAGAGAAAACCTGCCAATGGCTGAAAGTATGCTGGCTTACATCCAGTCACGGTGGAAGTCTCTTTTCTAATTCCTGTTTCATGTTCCCCGACATGAGAATTTAATTTATGAGCATGACAGAGGAAGAGATGCCTTTATACTCACAGTAGACACATACACAGACACACCGAAATATAGCAGCCGCTCACAAAGGCACTGGCGAAAGCCTACAATGGAAATATAGAGAGTAGCACACACATGTACACACACACACAATGCTGTCACAAATTACTGCTAATTCGCTCAGGCGGGGATCTCAGGAGATTAAACTCAGAGTAATTTACAGTATTTTTGGGTGAGACCTACTGTTTCACACTGACTTCCATTTAAAAATCGAATTTATTGATTTTCACAATTGAGTTTTTCCGTCGGGTGACCCCCCAGCAGTTAAATATTCATAAGTAATTAAAAATAAAAGATGCACATTTTGTACGTTTGACCTGTTGTAATATACGGCACAGTGTATAATATGCTCAATCTAGCGTACTGTCCAACTCTGAGGCGTACTGTCCCACTCTGAGGCGTACTGTCCCACTCTGAGGCGTACTGTCCCACTCTGAGGCGTACTGTCCCACTCTGAGGCGTACTGTCCCACTCTGAGGCGAAGCGGTTGCTGCGCAGGTGGGAAAACAACATTAGCAACTTGCATGTTTCAAGTTGATTAGAACTTGATGAAAGAGACACTGCAATCTCCGGATTTGGCAGATAGAGTGCCGGCAAATATCTTCATAACATTACAGTTGTTAGTGTGGTCATTTTATAAATGTATATTGTATATGTATGTATGTATGTATGTATAAATGAAAATTGGTTCCCATTATTACATTTAGATACGATAACTGCACAGAGCAATACAAAAAATGTAACTTGGAAAAGCTATAGAAACCTTTAATTAAAGAACTACTGCTGTTCAGACAACTGGGGAGATAGAACCGGGTGTATGCCTTGAAAATCCCTTTTAAAGAGAGAGGGAGCGAAAGAGGGAGAGAGGGAGAGAGAGGGAGAGAGGGAAAGAGAGAGAGATGGAGAGAGAGAGAGGGTGGGAGATGGCGAGAGAGTGAGGGAGAGAGCGGGAGAAGATAAATGAGTGACAATATAGGGATGAGTTTTATTCCCTGGGTAAAGCTGGGTAAATCTGACCTGTATGAATCCAATAAAGAACATTAAGACAGAATGAAACTCAAATCCTCGATGGCTCACTTTTGTGCGAGGGGAAATAAGGGGTAAGCTTTTTGCCCTCTGTTTCAATTCTCTCTTCTTCTCTATTTCATTTCTCCAAGCAGCTTTTCATGCTTCTGCCATGGCAGGAGAGTGGGGCAAGCTGGCACAGCGTGAGTCTACCCATCTTGAGAAATGATGCATTGGATGCGACGCTCCCTGCTGAAACCATGCTGGGGCTGAGCTGTCGACTGGGACGCGGCCCAACTCTAATCAACCAACACCAGTTTAAAAGTAGCCATGGGTAGTTACACAGGGCTGCACCCGAGGGAAGACTTGGAAGGAAAGGATCACTTGGGCTTTTCAGCTGAGGCAGCGAATATAGACGCTAGTCACCAAGCGCCAACCACTAGCCCCTTGTAGGAAGTCAAGGGAATGTGACGAGAGGGGAGGAAGATGGGGGAGGAAAGGGGAGGAGGGGACAGGAAACAGGGTTTAGGGAGAGACACCTACCCTTAATTAGGAGCCCCATCAGGGGACATCCTGGAGATTTGAGCTAGTGTGTATGTGTGTGTCTGTGTGTGTGTGTGTGTGTGTGTGTGTGTGTGTGTGTGTGTGTGTGTGTGTGTGTGTGTGTGTGTGTGTGTGTGTGTGTGTGTGTGTGTGTGTGTGTGTGTCTACGTGTGTACGTGTGTGCGCATCTGTCAGCAGATGGAGGCACACTGAGGTTATCTCTAGGGCCTACGGTGAGAGGCAGACAGAGTATATATTGACTGACAGAAAGAGAACACACAGTCAGACAGACAGACAGACAGACAGCGCTAGCTGCTCATGAGACCACAGCAATAAAGACAACACCCAGGAGGATCCTCATCATGGTTTGTCATCTTAATAATCAGCCTCCCTCCTTCTTCCCTCCCAGAACACCCTTGTCCTCAAAAACACACATCTAAATAACCCCTCCTCCCCATCATCTCCCCATCAATGTCAAAAGCACAGCCTTCCCCCACCACCAGCACTACCACCCCCTCTCCCTCTCCCCTATTCCAGTTCTCATTTCATCCTGATCCCTACTGTAAAGCCTTCTCCAGTAGGATACATTTTTTTTAATAGATTTTATTGTCAGATACACCGGATAGGTGCAATGAAATGTATTGTTTTACAGGGTCAGCTATAGTAGTACTGGCACCCCTGGAGGATATTAGGGTGAAGTGCCTTCTCAAGGGCATATCAACACATTTTTCGCCTTGTCGGCTCAGGTATTTGAAGTAGTGACCTTTAGGTTACTGCCCCAACGCTTTTACCGCTAGGCTACCTGCCACCCTAAACTCCTTGAGGTTAATGAATACCTCTCCTGAATATGCTTAAATAAAACAGGGCCGCAAAACAAGTGGTAACATGGACTACAACAGAAGAAAAGCAAGATAAAAAACTACCCTGGATGAAAAACATCATCCAGGGGCCATGTTCATTTTACAACATTTACCAAAGATCAACAATATATTCTTGAGTAATTTATATGTTTTGCAGCATGTACAAGTACAGTAATCCTCAAAAATTATTTGTAAAAATATTTACACCCCCAAAAATATTCACAATAACTTTTCAAACCTATTGCATGGTCACTGTCTGCACCTGTTCTCATGCTAGTTGTTTCTAGAGAGCTAGGATCAAATAGGAAGTCATGCGACTCAGATATCTGCTATATGATACTATTGACTATTTCATGTTGGGATGGAGTCAAGACACTTTCTGGAAAACAAGTGGTAACATGGACATGATTACCTACAAGAGAACAACAAAATCTAGAGGATATAATCAGTTGATTGTTGAGGATGGGACTCGCGTGTTATCTCCATGTGATTCAGAATCCAAGAACAGAGAAGAGATGCCGTTAAAACCACTGTAGAAATCACTGTACTTCTCTCTCTCTCTGATGAAGAGAAATGAGCAGTATGTCTATGCTGTACATATGAGTTATATTGTATTCGCTATCAGCCAATACATTCAGTGATTGTAATGCTTACTAAGAGTTTCTCAAGACTGAAGAGAGCCAAGCAGCGATCGTAAATCACACCAGCATGGATTAAGTCCAGCCAGGTGATCATATCAGGGAACCCTCTCTCTCACTCAGCACCTATAGCTGGCTGGCCCCAGCCCGGCCCGACATTCAGATCCTTTGGCTATCTGACATGGGGATATTTGACATGTAATGCTAACTGTGAGAGAAAATCTGCCCCTGATTCTCATGCCTTCACCACAATCCCCCCTCTCTTACTAAAGTAGGTCCTAGTCAGGCAGAGCCAATCTGGGAGAAGAAGGAAAAAAGCCTAAAAATAAGGAAACAGCAAATAAACAAAAAAGACAAGAAGAAATCAAAAACGTATCTTGGTTCCATCTTTGGATGAGCCACAACTAAATGCTTCCAGTCTGATCCGTAGGGGTGGAAATGAGCCTGCGAGCCAAGAAAAAGCATTGTCTTTTGGATGAGGAGTTATGAGAAGAAAACACTGTGTAGCCTACATACAAGAGTCGGCACGGCGCACAGCTCTCAGCAACAAAAAAAACAGGAACAGTGAGCCGGTGTAATCCACCCAAGACATAAGCTGGGGGGTGTAATTGAAGCAGCGCCGACAGGAGCACAAAAAAACACAAGATTGGAGATTGAAGGGGGTGTGTAGGGAGGGTGCAGGGGGAAATGATTGCAGATGGTTCATTTCCTGTTTTGTTTTTTAGGGACATGGTAAGGTCAGGGTTATAGCGTCACTGCTCCCCGGGTCACTTGTTATCTCTAAGATGCAGGGGTAAATCCACACCCCCTTCCCGCGTAGCGTTTCTCCAAGAGCATCGGCATCCGTGGTTAGGCCAGTTCATTTCCTCCCAGACACCGCGTTTTCCCTTCTCTTCCCTTCCTCCTTCCTTCCCGTCCTGTGTTGTAAAAACCCTGCATGCATGCACCATCTTCTTCTCCACTCTTCAAAGATTCCAGAGCACCTTGGATGTGTCTCTCCGGGGAGCGAAGAATAAAAAGAGGGAGAGAGGAAGAGGGAGTGAAAACAGCAGAGGAGAAATGGAGAGAAGGAAGGAAGGAAGGAAGGATGGATGTTGGGGGAAAATAAGCAGGTTGTTTTTTTATAATGTTTGCAGTCTGTCCTTTTGATGTACACACCAAAACAGCCTGGAGCCCTGAGCCGCCAATCCCACAATCCCACAGGCTGATGTGACAGTCGGCTTGGCAGCCGCCCCGCAACAGGCCAGACTCACCCCACTCCTCCTTCTAGCTATCCTCCGCCCCGTCCTCCACGCACCGCTCCTCGCCATCCTACTCCCTCTTCACTCACTACCCATCCTCCTATCCCACATGCCAGCTCTCAGTTTGCATTCCAGGATCAAACCTCGCCACTCTGCCAACCGTTCTCCCCGTGATGCCAATGTCTTGGCATCGAGCGGGTGCCATAAAACTGGCACACCGTTGCACGGCGGATACTGCTGCCCGCTTACACTCAACTTTATAAAAAAAAAGAACACCGCCAGAGAAGAGGAGGGGAGAATCCTCTTTGTGTTGCTGCTCCATTAAAGCAGCCCAGAGCTGACTGAGACAATAACACAACATGGCTGTGGTGCTGGAGCCCGACGCAGCGGAGCAGCACCACCAGTCTAATGCAGGCAGGAGTCAGGAGCAGCCTTGCCAGACAGAGAGAGAGGGATGGCACCCCATCTAAACCCAGACACCTCCCAAACCAACACCCAATTTCACGGAGAAATTCATAACGATAGTAATGCATATGCTGAATAATAATTGAATAATAATAGTGATTAGGACGAAGGGGTCATAATAATAACGACGGTTATATATAGTCATTATATACAGCCGTTGCTGGCAGGGGTGTTTGTGATCATCGCCGTCACTGTTCTTTATTGTCTGTCACGGCCGTTAAGAGGCGATTAAAATCAATCGTGGGTGCCCCGCTCTCCCTGCGGCCTGCCAGCACGCCTCGCTCCCTAGCTGCAGTGCTCCCTCCCGTCCAGAGCTCTTGAGGACGGTGATGGCTCTCCGCAGAGCACCCCGTCCCCTCTCCTCCTTCCCTATCTCCCATCCCTCCCTCCCTCCCCTCTCTCCAGCACCACTACTCCTCTATACTCTGCCATGGATTGAGATAGCTATCAGCGTGAGGCACGCTTTTAATTGATCTCGGTCACAGTTTAATGTGAGGCACGGATTAGCTCTTATCACACCGCATGAGAGAGAGGCGAGAGTTTTTCGGGAAAAGGAGATCACACTCCCCAACGTTAAAACCCCAGAGCCCTCCTTGAAATGGATGCTCTGGCTCTGGAGCGACCCACATAGACAGGAGAGAGAGAGCCGGCTGGGTGGTGGGAGCAGGAGGGACGAGGGACAGGGGACATCAGGCTGGGCCTTTATCCCAGTGTCGGTGTGACGTGTTGGGGTTGGCTATGGGCTATTTATGGCCTAGTGTGGAGCTATAGTTTGGTGCTGGAGCTGGGCCTGCGGCTGTTTAATCACCAACTGTTATGTTAGTGGGATTTATAGGACAACCACTTCATATGGAGGTGAAGCATGGGGAGAGATGTGGCTGGGTGGTTCACCAGAGAGCCACTGGGGACCATGGGGACAGCCAGAAAGCATGTCTGGGACTGGGCCGTGCTCTCTATCTCTCACATCCATATTGACATCCATCGTCTGAACTCCTGTTCAATCATACTGCAGTCGTTGCGATTCCCCTTGGTTCAATAAACCGCCAGATAAATTACGCACAGGGCAGAGCGGACGACGTTAATCAGCGAATTACACAGGTTCAAAACACGGGTGAATATTATGAACATCCTGCTGCGACCACCACACACA